>NC_092879.1:30033745-30333745 GCF_028372415.1 Notamacropus eugenii | reverse complement strand
GGCTTTACTGTCTCTGGTTTGACTCAACTCTTTTATCTGACTGACTTTCATCTTTCCCCTTTAATAGGCCTGTGAAGCTCAAATATACAAATCACCCCTACCTCCATTGCCAGAACTATGGAGGAGATAAAAAATCAAAATCCCAAACCAAGGGCTTATCTTTTAACTCCATTAAGTTGCAAATAAATAATTCTGGTCACCCACATGTAAAGCAAATGAATCTAGGGCTTTCTCCCCAGTTCAAATCTTACATGAAATACTACATTCCTGAATATCCATGCTTCAAAATTCTTCAATTCTATCCATCACGTGCTTTTTATGACTTAGCAGACATTTCAAAATCTTTTTTAGGGTGTGCACAAAAACCTCCCTAATAATTTTAGATAATTATCTGAGGAGGTTGAGTGCCTCGCCTAGGGTGGCACAGCCAGTATGCACCAGTGACTGGACTTGAACCTGGGTCTTCTTGACTCCCAGGTCAGCTCTCTCTCTACCATGTCACATTCTCTCCTATGAATCATCTTTGAGAACTGCATCGCCCTGTACTCAACATGGGGAGAAGCCTCTCCAGATGTGGTCAACCCATAAGCAGTCTGACATTGGGCCTATACTTAAAGCCTTCCCATCTTGATAGGGCCCATCAGAGCATGACAGACCTTTCAAGAACTCAGAGTTGTTTCCATACCAAGATGAGGTATCAGTGGACGGCAATAAAAAACAAAAAGGAGATTTCATAGGCCATTAATAATGTTATAAGCTACTGAACATTTTGTATTTATAAACAATGAGGAACTTCTGAAGACCTACTAACAAATATTTTGAAGTACTGTGAAAGCACAAATAAACAACCAACAGCTGCCCTCCTCCAAACACCCAACTGTTTTCCCCCATCCATCCACCCAACTCGGGGCTCTCCAGTTGGCTAAAAGGCTACATGGGAGTGCATCAGAATGAACACTAACAATTAGAATTCTTTTCAAAATATGGTAACAGTAACACAGACCTTTACTTTTTGCATCAATAAAGACCTGAAAACTGGGAGGAGATGGAGAAAGGTGAGAGAATGAAAAAAACTTCACGTAGAAATTCCATTTTTTTAGAAGCAAAACAAAGAAGTCCTCAGAAAACCCATTTATTTTTCCTAGGCCTTTAGATATGGTTCCTTCCAACTTGATAATTCAGTAAGATGATCTATATCCATTTGGACCTCGCAGATCTATGATTTTTATTTAAGATTTTTCTTTTTTCACTTTAGGACTCTGCTTATTTAGAGTTTCCACATTCCTGACACTATTCCTTCAGGATTTTCCCGTTTTCTTATTCATCTTCTATTATCTGCCATCACATTTATCTTATTGAATACAAGCTCCTTAAAACTGAAATTGGCTAAGTAGGTGGCAGAGGGGCCACTAGGTGGCGCTGCACTGGATAGAGCACTAGGCCTACAGTCAGGAAGACTCATCTTCATAAGTTCAAATCTGGCCTCAGACACTTATTAAGCTGTGTGGCCCTGGGCAAGTCATTTCACCCTATTTGCCTCAGTTTCCTCACCTGTAAAAATGAGTTGGAGAAGAAAATGGCAAAACCACTTCAGTATTTCTGTGACCAGTGGGGCCACAGAGAGTCAGACACAACTGAAAAACAACTAAACAACAACAACAACAACAACAACAACAAAATAGGTGGCAGAGTAGATACAGTCTTAAGGCCTGGGGTTAGAATGACTTGAAATCCAATCCAGCTTCGGACACTTACTAGCTGTGTGGCCCTGGGCAAACCACTTCTCCTGCCCAGGCCTTAGTTTCCCTCCCTGTAAAATGAAGGAGTTAGATTTGATGGCTTCCTAAGGGCCCTTGCAGCTCAAGATCTTGGACCCTGTGATGAGCTTTGTGTATGTCCACATCAGTCTCTGTAGACACCTCCCCCTTTACCTTCTTGGTAGAATTATTTCTTTTCATGTCTTCAGAAGTTCATTATTGAGGGTTTCCAGTGCCTTCTGAGATGACTTCCCCTGAAGAATTTCAGACCAAGAGATCCTACTAATTATTTCTCTGAACCTTCTGAAATTTGCTCTCCTAAAATTAAAGGAGTCCTGTGCCTGGCTTTCTTTTCCTTCTCTATATCAAATGCTAAAATGCAGTGGTTACCTCCTCTTCCCTCAACAAGGTTCTCATCATTTTTACCCCAGAAACCAGTGCCTCATTGTTGGCAAGAATGAATGTCCAGAAAAGCAGTTCCTCACTTTGATTCTTTCACCATTTGAAGAACAAAATAATCTTTAGTTGTGTCAACAGATGTCCAGATAATTAGACTGCTCCAGTAGGTATCTCGTAGATGTTGTCTAGATGTCTCCTAATACTGAGCTATTGCATCTCTCTGATGTGCATGTAATCTGCTTCCCAAGGTCTTCACCTGTTTTCTCTTTCTGTTCTGGTAGTCTATAATACACAATATGATGACAACTATGTCACTATTTCCACTTGCACTGCTCTTCAACCAAATTCTCTCCACCTGACACTTCTTTGACCCAACCCTAATTCCCGGCTTTCCTCACACATCTTCCTAAGATACATGTATTACTTTTAAATCTATATTATCCTGATTTATTCAACAGGTCTGCAAACTTAGAACATCACACAAACCACCCTGACCCACAGTAATAAACTTTAATGTTGTTATTGTTTAGTCATTTCAGTCATGTCCAATTCTTCATGACCCCATTTGGAGTCTTCTTGGCAAAACTTCTGGAGTAGTTTGCCATTCCCTTCTCCAGTCCATTTTACAGATGAGGAAAGGGAGGCAAATAGGGTTAAGTGACTTGTCCAGGGTCACATAGCTAAGTGACTTGTCCAGGGTCACATAGCTAAGTAAGCGTCTGAGGCCATATTTGAACTCATGAAGATGAATCTTCCTGACTTTAGGTCCAACACTCTACCCAATGCACTGCCACCTAGCTGCCTCTGAAGTCTTAATGGAATCCATCTATTAAAATTCACTTTTGCACAACTGAATAACATTCCAATTTCAAGAGCAGGTCAGACAAGAAAGCTGGGATAAGCAGACTTCCTGGCAACGAAGCTCTTCAGTGACTTTGAAAAGACAATTTCTCTTGCATGCAGCTACAAAGAAAGGTTTCCTCAATCTCTTTTTAATGTTTAAATTATCTGAATGGTTACCAAAGTTATATTTTTCCAGTACAAAGATAGTTCTCTCCTTCAAATATCATAGTTCCTCGGGCCTGCAGTCTTGATTCCTCACTCTCACTCCCCAAGCATATCCAATCCATTTCTCCCTTCACATTTCCAGCATGTCTTACACAACCACAACACGATCCAAGTTCATGACCTTTAACCTCATATCTGGATTGCTCTCATGCTTCATGGCTTTCCCCACTCCCACCCACCATTGTCCACTCAGTTGCCAAGGTCTGACCATGCCACCCTCCTGCTCAAGGAGCTCTCATGGCTCCCTAGTACCAACCTCTAGAACCAGTTCTAAATCTTTGAGCTTTTAAAGCCTTTTATATCTTGGCCCCTTCTTTCCTTTCTCATCTTCCACCTTCCTTCCCTCCAAGAGTACTCTGCTCCAGCTACTTGTCTTATGTGCAGTTTCTCTAAGTGCAAAATGAGGAAGCTGGACTTTGTGTTCTCTGAGGCCCCTCCCAGCTCTAGGTCTGATCCCATGTGACCTTGGACAAGTCCCTTCCCCTTCCTGAGCCTCACTTTCCTCTCTGTAAAAATGAAGAGGTTGGACAAGTTGATCCACTGCAGCTCTAGGTCTTGAAATCTATTTCATTCTGCATTTGTTCCAATGAGTCTGTCTATACTTCTCTGAATTCCTCAGAAATCCTTCTACAGCCTTCTTGGCAAATGGTCATCCAGTCTTTACTTTAAGGATACATGCCCTCCCCAGGAAGCTGATTCCACTGTGGTCCAAGTCTGGCTGTTAGGAATCCTCATCCTCTCCCCAGGCCCATCCATACCTGCCTCTGTGCAGCCAGGACTCTCGTTTTTTGTTCTATCCTAGATCCAAGAAGAACAAGTCTAATCCCTCTGCCATGTGACAGCTATTCAAGTGTTTGAACACAACTCTCAGGATTCCCTCATATCTTCTCTTTTCCAGTTACCTAAATAGACAAATCCTTTAACCAATCATACCTCTGGCCTGACCTTGGGGCCATAAATCATCCTGGTCACCCCTCTCTGGACATTTACTGATGTCCATCTCAAACTGCTGAGCTCCAAATTGAACACAATATCCCACATGTGGTCTGCCCAGGGCAGAGTGTTGAGGGCTTTTCAACTCTCTCATTCCAAATGCTTTCATTCCTGTTCCATCCTCTCCCCTCAGTGTACCCCAAGAGAACATTCATTTTCTTTTCCACATAAACTACTAGTCATGCTTCCCCACACTTGTAAAGTTGATTTTTAATCTAAATATAGATGTTATATTTATCTTTATAAAATTTTATCTTATTAGATTTGACCTAGCCATTCAGGTCACTGATAAAAAATGTCAACAGTATAGGAATAATGATAGAACCCTGGAGTATTCTACTAGAGATCTCCCTCTCCAAGTTGACTCCTTCTACCTCACTTCTCTATCCCTTTATGATCATCCCTATGTCCCACCTTAGTGCCACTCTTCCATATCCTCCTCTGCTCTCCACTTCCATTCCATCCCATCCTCTGGAACTTCCACTTTACTGTTAAGACCCTGCCCCTCCCCCACCCCACCTCCCACCTTTATTCTGCATCATGTTGCTCTGTGCTCTTTTCATCTCATGCAAATGGTAACCTGGTTCTCTCCAGAAGGCCTTCCAGTATGGGAGGGACCGTGCTTTTTCTCATGCCCTTCTGAAATGCTGGGCTAGAAAGAGGAGTAAGCCTCCTCCTTGATCCTCACCCTCACTTCTGGATTGTCCCACTACCACCATCCCCTGGTAGCCTCCTTTGGAGGTTCATTCCATCCATCTTTATCACTTGGTATAATCCTTGTGCCAGTAATCAATTGGCTTGCTGGTAATTTTCTCACCTTTCTCAAGCTGCTCTGGACCTGGCTCAGCATCTTCCTGCTTCCCTCAAATTTGGGACTTTATGTTCACCTCCATGTTTCCTTGCAGTTCAACAATCCTCTAAATCTCCCAGGGTTTCCATCATTGCTCTACCCCAGGCACACGTAATGACAGCTACTCTCGATTACTCATCATAATTCTACCTCCATGATCCAGAATTCTTCCTGAACCTGTTCTGATCCTCACCATGTCCTCTGGCCCTTTGGTTCCTCCCAGTCCATCACTCTTTCTCTGCTCTCACTTCTGTAAGTCTTGACCCTCTGGTTGACCAATTCCACTATGCACTATCCTTTATCATGGAGTCCCTTGCATAACCCTAACCTTTGTCCTATTGCCAGTCACACTTTGATAAACCACAACACTAAGTCTCCTGTTCATTCTCTGCCCCCTTGAGAAGTTTTTGCTCCAATTCATAAGCAGAACACATCTGGAGAAAGTTGTGCAACTGTGTCAACTGGGTTCACCACAAAGGTATGTTGCCCGATCTCAACTGGGCCCTCATTGCTGCACAGTGGCCCTTTTATTCTTTCCTAACTGACTCTCTTGACCTCACTCTTCACAGTAACTATTTCAAACTTCTGATTCCACCCCTTTCCCTCCTACCGCCCCACCAGCAGAAGACTGAGCTTCCTTCTTCACTGAGCAAACAGAAGCCATTCATAAAATGCTGTCTCTTTTCCTCTAGTCCACCTCTCCAAACCTCTCCTCATCTCTACCCTCCCCTCCCACATATATTCTCTCCTCTTCTGCTCCTGTCTCTGAGGAAAAGCTGGTTCTTCTTCATGCCAAGGTCAGCCTCTTCACTTCTATTCTTTCTTCCCTTCCTCTCATTTTCTCCAGATTACCTCCTTTCCCTCACCCTTGCTCTCTCCTTATCCACTGACCCAAAAAATGTCCAGGCCACCCCCTCCTGCTGCTGCTGTCCTCTCTCTCTTAGCCAGGAAGAATCATCTAAATTTGGTGTCTTCCCAGTCTCTGCATTCAGGCCTCCACTGCCAACACACTACTGAAACTGCTCATTCCTCATGTTAGCTGCATGGCCTTACCTGCCATCTCTAATGCCCATTTCTCAGCACTCATTCCAATTCAGACCCATCAGGGAGGCAGCCCTGGCTCTAAGGTCAAAGGAGCTGGGTTCTGATCCTACCTCTGATGTTCATTTACTAGATGAGTGACCTTTGAAAAGTCCCTTTCTTTTGCCTCAGTTTCCTTCTCTGTCAAATGTCATGTACAACTCATTTCCTTCAAAGCACAATTCAGATGTCACCTCCTACATGGAAACTCCCCGACTCTTGATATCAGTGCTCTCCTCACCTTGAAATTCCTTTGTGTGATTCTATGTAAACACACAGTATCCTCCTTGTATAGCATAAACACTTTGTCTTTCTTAGAATAGCACCTTGGGCAGAGTAGGGGAGAAATCAGTGATGGTAGGGAGGTAGATGCAAAAAATGTAGATAATTCTAGGTACATGGCAATGAAAGTCAGGAGAGATAGAGAATGAAAACTTGAGGGGATGGCAAGGTCAAATAAAGAAGATATTTGGTGGGAGGGAGAGAGAGGCAGGAAGAGAGAAAAAGAAGGGACAAGGGAGAGAAAGGAAAGAGATGCTAAAGGTGAGGGAAAAAGAGAACTGATTGAAGGTGAAGAGGGAAAGAGATCAGAGATGTATAACTGAAGATACAAGCTTCCAGAGGATACAGGAAGATAGGACCAAGGGCCCAAGAAGGCACACTCTCTTTAGCAAGAAGAGTCTGCTATAGTTTTCTAGTTTCCTTGGCTCCAAATGTTTGTGTTACTCCCTTGCTGAAGAAGCTTCAATGGCTCCTTTTTGTTCCTTCCCTGCTTGGCACTTAAAGCACTTTATCATCTGGCACCAATCTATCTTTTCAGCGTAATTTTTTATTTCTCCCTCTCCAATCTCTGTGCCTCAAATGTTGTCCCTTGCCTCACACATATTTCTTGGAATCCCTAGCTCCATTCAAATTAAATTCAATCCAAATAAACCTCGTAGATGAGGCCCTTCCTCACTGCCCCTACCCCATGCCAGTTTTTCCTCTTCCTGGAAATTAACGTCATATTTACTAGGTAAATATTTTACATTTATTTGCATTCACGTGCTTTCTCCCCAACCAAAGGTAAGCTCCTTGAGGGTAGGGTCTGTTTTCACTTTGGTGTCAGGCATAATAACAGGTTCTTGATTGTTGAACTGAAAATTAATTCTTCCTCAGAGACTCAGTAAAGGAGGTGCTTTGAGATGTGGACAGGGAGCTGGAGAACTCCAGAAAGATGACCTAAATAGTCTCAGTAAAGGAGGAGGTGAGGTCTTTTATTAGGACAGGAGCAGTCTTCAACCTTGGGATACAAAGTGGAAATAACACAACTTTGTCAGTTGTGTTAGGAACACAGGAATAGGAAAGGAGAAGGACAGCAGGGTTATCTCAAGATTGAAGATTTCTAGGGCACAGGACAAAGAAGCACAGGATTCACCTGAATAGCAGAGAAGAATGAAAGACTAGGGCTGAGGATTGAGTCAGAGAGTCTAATTTGGGGCTTGGAGATAATGGAGGTGGTAGAGTTATGGTATCAATGAGTTCTAAGATGGTGAGAGAGGGTGATGATGAAGGCTATGGGAATTGAGGAGAGAGAGAACTTGAGAGGCCCTAGTGTTCATCACTATGTATCACTAGGACATCACTATATATCTAGAGACAGAGAGGAAGACTATGAATCAAGCCAGAGACTTTTTTCATTTTTGTCTTTCTATTCCCAGGATTCATTTTTTTTTAATCTCTAGAGTTTTCCATTAATTCCAGCAGCTTCTTGGCTTGTCCTTCATAATCTGTGTTGACTACAACCTTACATATAGTGTTGTTGTTCAGCCATTTTTCAGTCATGTCTGACTCTTCATGATCCCATTTGGAGTTTTCTTGGCAAAGATATTGGAGTGGTTTGCCATTTCCTTCTGCAACTCGTTTGACAGATTAAGAAACTGAGGCAAACAGGGTGAAGTAAACTGGCTAATAAGTGTCTGACGCTGCATTTGAACTCAGGAAGTTGAGTCTTCCTGATTCCAGGCCCAGTGCTCTATCCACTGTAGCACCACCTAGCTGCTCCATAGACATAGTGGGACTTAATAACTACTCCTTGGTTTGAACTAAAAAGGAAAGAGAATGACCTGGAAGAGAAGCAACACAATGGGAAGAAAATTTAGAGGAAGGAACAAGAAAACAGACTACAAATAGTCAAGGCTATTTGTGGTTAAAGTTAAACTGCATTCATTTTCTTTTGTAAAAAATAAATGTATTATTTACTTATTTTTAACATCCATTTTTTTAAAATGTTGAGTTCTGAATTCCCTCCCTTTTCCCACTACTCCCCCACTCATTGGGAAGGCAAAGCAATATGATATCAATTATACATGTGAAATCAAAAACTGCATTAATTTTCCAGATTCTTTTCATTAGCTTTTCAAAGGTTACTTGCTTACTATGACTTGACTGCTCTCCAAGGCTTCTCTTACACTAACCGGTTCACTCCACATCTATTCTTTCCAGGTCACCTGGAAAGCACGATACCTTTCTTTCCCCCCAAGTCCCAGAGTGCTTGGGGAAAGTGCTCACACTCAAGTATTTTAAGGAGAGGGTCATGACAAATACTGAATTCTGGAGTTGAGAGTTAAGCCTTTGCTACAAATCTCCAGCTCCATAGAGAAAATGCCATGAAAAACTCTGTGCTACGCTTCTCCAGGAAAGCTCCTAGACTCTCTACTGGCAACACAAAAAGGGAATTTGCATTTAGAAGAAAAAGAAAATCTGGGTCTGCATTATAACTGGAGAAAAAAGGTGGGGGAGATTAGGAACCATCCTATAGAGCCAAGGCAACCACGTATATATGAAAGGGAATCTTTTCAGTACTCTCTTAAGAGCCAGAAAAAAGAGCAAATTTTGAACTTCAAAGAGCATACGGAAATATTAATATATGGGAGATAATGGCAGTCAAATTATTTACCTCATCTGTTTATTTTTGTGAATGTTGCTATAAAGAGCACAACTCACTAAGGCAGAAAAGGACTTATTGAGAGCTCTTTTCCAGGGCAATGCTGCTCCTTTGATACCCAACAGGATTCTGGAGCTACAAGTTCTGTCATTTGGATGCTTCAAGGTTCATCTTAGTTAATACTAGGCCTGGTGCTCAAGCCCTTGAACTCAGGGATGGGTTTGTTAGTAGCCCATATCCGTCATGTTAACCAGGCCCAGAGCTGATTTCATTCAGATGCCTCCTGGTGAAAAGCACCACTGTCTTGAGGGCTGCAGAGTATATTGCAGGGGTTAGATGCCAGTATCAAGTGGGGGAGATATACCCCAGACCTTTGGTTCAGCCAGATATCATTCACAAATGTAACTATGGATCCAGCATTCTTGCAAGCTGTATCTTTAAATGACCTTGTCCCTAAATTACAGAAATAAAAGCTTTCTGTGTCTCCATTACTTCTATCAGCACACTTCTGTATTTGGTGACATACTGACTGCACAAATTCACCTACAAAGTGGACAACTGTTTATTGCCATCCCACTGAAAACAAGAGCCCTAGAATGGTCCATCGAGTCATGTCCCACACATCTTCTTTCTGGTCTTGCATAATTTCAGGCTCTTCAAAGGAAAATGGATGCCAACAATTTTCATGGTCAAGGTTATAGTCAAGGCATTATTTTCTAGGGTTCCAATGTACTTCTTTTCCAAAACAGCAAGTTTGGTCAGTCTTTGTTTAAAAAAAAAAGAAGCAAATATTTTCCAGATGTTCTTCTTTACATCACTGTCATGTACCACTGACATTCCACCAGCTCTCCTTTGTAACAAATAAGCAAAGTTAAACAAATCTCCCCATCAGCCATATCTGCAAGTAAATGCCTCGTTCTGCACCTCGCCTACCACTTCTTTGCCAGGAAGTGGGAGACATACTTCACCATCAGTCTTCTGATGTGTTTGTCTGTCTGTCTGCTAGCCATCTATAACTATAACAATGTTGCCAACTGAAAAATGTGGAGCTGTGGTTCAACCACAAGGAAAATGATTAAATCCCAGTCTTTTGCATCTGGAAGAGACCTTCAATATCATCTAGTTCAGCATTTCCCAAATGTATTTGGCCAGAGAACACTCTTGGGTTTGAATGGAACCAATACACATGAATCTGGGAAGAGAGTATAGAATATTCCTGGGATTAAAAGGGAGGGCGAGTGTTTGAGGAAAATTTGGAGCTAAATAGGGGAAATTAAGTATAGTTTCACATTGAAAAATTCAACATGTATTCCACATGTCAATTTCCACCACTATTAATCTACTCCCTACTGGCTCCACTAACCATCCCTGCAACTTTCCAAACCAAAATACCCCTGCTTAGCCACCATTCCCCTATAATGTTGCCTTTCCCTGTAAGAACGTAAGATCCTTAGGTCAGCAACTGGTTTTCACATTTGTATTTGTATCTCGAGCACTTAGTATAGTGTTTAACATATATAATAAAGGCTCATTCATTCATTCTTTCATAGTTTTGATCCATATATAGTTTGATACATACATTATTTCATATTATGAGCATAAGCATATGATCAATGGTACTGATTTTCTCACAGAACCTCCATTCATAATATGAGGTAAGACCCAAGGGAGGTGAGATGACCAATGGCAGGTACAGAATTTGAATATGTGTCCTCTGACTCCAGTGCCAGACTTCTTTCCATCAATGTAGCTTCCAAATAACTTCATACACAGATTTATTAGTACATCTAAGTTTGTTGTAAGAAAACATTTTATTAGTTCTTATTTATAATCACCAGGGCAATAGTATGTTAATACAGGAATGCAGTGAGACTCAATTATTGGAAGTACATAGTTTCAAGGTATATTTAAACTCTTACTTGCACAAAATATTTTTTTCCCTTTTTTTTAAACATTCCTGGTCAAATTTCTACAGGAGACAATTGTGTATACACAAGTATTTTAAATAATTTTAAAAATCTTTCATATGAGAACTACTGAGGGCACACTTTTAGAATTTTTTTTAACACCAAGTAAATCAGCCCATTATATGAAATGGTTTCCCAAATATTACCAGGAACTCAATAGTAGATAAAGAGCCATACTGAAAATCTTACTTTGACACAGATGGGACATGTGACCTTGGGAACTCACTTAGATACTCATCAACATTTATAGAGGGAGGGTGTTGTTTTTTTTTAATAGGAACTCCTTACACAGATGAAATCACAGGTCCAGACCAAAGACAAAACTGCTTACTTCACAGAATGTATTCCAGCAAAGCCTGGAAATTAATCCTATTCTCTCGATAGACTTCCATTATAGAGATTTGTTCCCATGGAAAAGGCTCCAACATAGACCAAATCAAAAAATTTGGAAAAGAAATTGCTATGTCAGAAGCCCACTGTGTGGGATGCTGTGCATCCCAGCCCAGCACCTGCATGAAGGCCTTCCAGGAAGGCCTGGCCCCACTGTGCAAAAGTGCGTGGGCCAATCTGGCAGGAGATTTCTGACTCTAGGATCATCTCTACCTCTTCCCACATCACAGCAATTTCTCTTGCGACTGACTGATTCCATGTTCAAAGCTGCCAGAACTTGACTCTTTTGGTCCTCTGACTTAGGAATTCACAAGATTTCATTCTATAAGGTTACAATAACATACATCACCAGTAGGTGTCACCTACTGGTGTCATAATATACTGCGCTGGAAAAAGTCCTTCAGGTTTTATGACCCAAAGTCTCTCTTCACTAAAGAGTCAGGTTAGATACCACTAACTTTTTTCCTATTTTCTCATCTTGTCTCCTGCCTTTTGTTCTGTCAGGATCAGTGGTGTCAGAATTCTCTGGTATAAAAACTTTCTACATACATAAATATATACATAATATTTCTACATACATATATACATACATACATACATACATACATACATACATACATACATACATACACACATACACATATACACAGGCATCTGTTATTAGAGTCTCAAAGGGAAAGTTACTTGAGGGCACTGAGTTAAGGAAGGGTCAGAATTAACCAGGACTCACATTCAATAATGCCAAAGCTGGTTCTATCTGGTATGCCACACTATTGCTTCTCACTAAAATTCTACATTTCACTGTTTACTGGACCTGGAATTTCAGTGGTGTAGACAGGGAACTCTCTGTAAGGAAAGTTCCTCTATCAATGCAGATCTGCATCTGCTCTATCCTAGGCAGGTGCTGGGTTGTGGAGAGGGTAAGTGACTAGTCTTGGAGTTCAGGGGTATGCAGGACTTCACTCCAAGATTAGCTCTCCATGATGCTTTATCTTAATAAGAGCTCACGTGGAGGTAGCACTTTATAGTTACAGACTGTTTTAAGCATATTGCAAAGCGGCCAACACATCATTAGACACATAGTGGAAGAAGAAATCCCTCTAAAATATACCTAGTGGGGGGCAGCTAGGTGGTGTAGTGGATAGAGTACAGGTCCTGAAGTCAGAAGGATCTGAATTCAAGCTTGACCTCAGACATTTACTAGCTGTGTGACCCTGAGTAAGTCACTTAACTCCACTGCCTCCCCCCAGAACAAAAACAACAACAGAAACCATATAGTCTGAGTAGCTGCTCCTCTACACCCTGCTCCCCTCCAATGGCCACTCACTCCCCTTGGGGGCAGCTCTGCTCCACATCAGGAAGCTAAGCCTGGCATCAAATCTACATTTGCTTTCTGCAACTGTGACTCCTCCATGGCTCCTAAGTTCTGCTTCTGGGGCCAAAGAGAACAAGTCTAACCCCTTGTCCAGATGATACTTTTCATGACCCCCAAATATTCTGTTGTCCAGACTAAACAACCCTAGTTTCTTAATCAACAGACATTTATTAAGCACCTAATATGGGCCAAGAACTGTGCTGAGCTCTGACCAATCCTTGTGTTATTCATTCCCTTTCTCAGCTGCCACCTCACACTACTGACTCTGAGCTTGCAGGCCACTAAGACCCCCATCTCTTCTTCAAATTAGCTGCTGTCTGACCAGACCCTTCCTCTAGCCTGTACTTGTGTTTGAGGCTTTCAGGAGCTCTCTGCACTTTGTGTCCCCCTGCTGTCTACGCCTTTACACAAGTCACCAAGGGCACTCACTGAGGACCTCCTAAGATGCCACCAAATCATTCCCACAGCTGCCTTGGGGCTGGCTATTTAACTAGTGTCAAAGTCACAATACTTTTCCGAGCTGATTGGAGACTCACCAGTCTTGCTCATGGCAGAGGGAGGGACACGTCTGTCTGCAGCTTCCACTTTCATGGGTCACCTACATTTATTCATCCTCAGTGAAGACCCTGAAGCTCTAGTACTTAACTAATGGGATCAGCACAGTTACTCTTGGTAACAACTATCTCATGTGATATGCTTTTTACAACAAGGTTGGGGGAAAGGAAGGATATTTTCCCCCACCACAGCCATTCTAAATCTCCATTCAATTCAATTCAAAATGTTTGTATTAAATTCCTTAAAATATTGCATGCTTTTGCACATGTGGGTAAGAATCACAGGAGGGATATTAATACAGTCTCCAAAATAATATTAATGACATTTATATAGTACTTGCTATGTGCCATTCATTGCACTAAGCACTTTGAATTATAACATTTGATCCTTAGAACAACCCTGGGAGGCAGGTGTTATTATTATCCCCATTTTAGAGTTGAGGAAACTGAGGCAAACAGCAATGAAGTGACTTGCTCAGGGTCACACAGCTAGTAAGTATCTGAGGGTAGATTTGAACTTGGGTCTTCCTGATTCCAAGCCTGATATTCTAGCCACTGTACCACTAAGCTGCTCCTGATTCAATATAAATATAGAAAAAGATTCAAAATTCCCATAAAGTACAACCATAACAACCTAAGGGGCCCAGTATCAGAGGGTAGTAGTGCTAACGGCAAGAAGGTGAGGTACAGAGAGCCCTCTTCACAACTATCAAACATTTGGTGAGCCCCCACCGTTGGAGGCTCTCTCTACTACCAAACATAAGACTAGTCCCAAGTACATAAAAACTTAACGGCCAAAAGGGCAATTTTCCCTTCAATTAGGCTGGGAGATGGATTAAAGAGGATGATTAGGCTTATTACCAACACCCCATTCTCCCAGGCTCCACTATCCATCCCCTTTCCATCCCCAGTTTGATCACAGCTACAGTCCAAGCTCAGGGACAAGGAAGGAAAGGGGAACTGTTCATTCTTAGTGATGTCCAACAGCCCTGGGTCACCCCCTTCCACTTAGGAGAACACACTGTGACTCAGGGGGCTTGGCCCCAGAACTGCACAAAGACCACTCCAGGACCTTGAGCCAGCCACTACTCCTGAATGGTGGAAGACTTGGGATCATTCAAAGTACAATTACTGGGATAACTTCCTTCTTCATCCCACCTCATTTCAAGAAGCATCTTAGGAAACACTTATAGTATAGTCTAACTATTTGATTTTGTTTTCTCCTATGAAAAATCTCCAGAAGCTGCTGTGCTAATACTCTCCCCTCCTAAAAGCCCACAAAGCCGGAAGGCTGTATTTCATCCTATACTGTCTAGGTTGGCTTTTCACAAAGAAAATAGATGTTATTTGTGCTCTTTCCTGGCAGATCCCAAAATTATGGAATGTTAGAAGGTTCCAAAATTACTTGGGCCTAACAATTTTTTATCACAGACACTTTCAAATCAAGACTAGGAACTTTATAAATGCCTTTTTCTGTATGTGGAAAAAACCTGAAATACAGCACAGTGAACTGCCCAAGCCAATCAGTGGCTGAGCCAAAATAAAACCCCAGGCCAGTCCACCGCCAAGGCAGTACTCTGCCCACAAGGCTCCGACAGTCAGTGGTCTCCATAAGAGACCTACTTCGCACTACTTTTTTTTTTCATAAGAACTACTGAAATCTTAAGACATAGTCACTGTCCAAACGATGCTATAAGATGGCTTAGAAGTACACTCGCCACTCTGTGCCATACCACCCACCAGAGCACCACTGCAAATCACAGTGGCTACATCAGCCCACAATCCACCAAGAAAGAGAAGGAAAAAAAAATACAGCTATAACCACAGACTTCCTTGCTAGCTGTACACATTATATAAATTAACATAGCCAAGAACCAGAGACAGACTTGTTCTATTCAGACATCACTCCATTCCTCAGGGGCTAAATTACCTGCCTGACAGATCATCCCTCCAGCTCTTTCTTCCTGAATCCACCTTTGACCACATCATGGCTCCCTGGCAACTATAAACTGTCCAAGAAGGGCAAAAAGAAAAAAGAAACCTCCAGAAAAGTTCTGGTAAAAAGTTCTAATTGGAGATAAAGTTCAAACAAATTAGGTTTTTGGAATATTCCTGGATTTTAATGATACATTAGATTCAATTACATTACTACAAAAAGAAAAAAGAAAAAAAGAGCTGCCAGAGGATTTTATAGCCATGATGATTTATATGTAGTGAAGATTCAGCTCAATTTTTCTCTAAGTGATTTTCACAATCTTACCTCCCAGTCCAAATAATCACAGACATCTTCAAAGTTAGTGAGCAGAGACACTGAGCAGGTTAGCCGGGGCAGCTCCTCCCTTGTCATTGGGGGGAAACGGCTATCTTTAAGGGCACTGTTGAAAAGGAAACACATTTTAAAAGAAAAACTGAATAGGTCATTTTAAAAATTGCAAATGCAGCAATCATTTAAAAAAAGGTAAGAGATGATAAAAACTTTAAGATGCTGGAGCTGATACTAATCATCCTCAAATGCATTCTAAGGCCCCAGGAAAATATTAAGATTTTATAAGTCACCGTTTCCCGTACTTAATACTGCTTGCTTACAGACTTCTCAGATTGCCAATTCTATAGCCACTTCAATTACACCCCCCTCCCCAAATGATCAATTATATTTCCTGTGTAGTCACTTCCTGATGGATTTCCTTAGTACTACAATAAACTGATAATGTAAGATTTCACATTAAATAATTCACTTGGGGGGGGGGGGAGAGAGAAGACCAGTGGAAACTTGTGGAAAGATTTTTGGATCAAGTACTAGAGGAAAATGTCATGTAGGGAGAAAAAGAGGAAGACTAAAGTTTGTTTTAGTTTTCCCTTAACTTTGATTGCTTTTGCTTGAAGAAAATCAATCTTGTCAAGTATAGATCATTCAATGTGTGACTCAGAAGCTGTGAAGCTCCAGGAAATGGGCCGCTGTCAGGGATTTTGGAAGGATTGCAGACACTCAGAATCCCAGACATCGAAGGCACCCCAGAGGCTGGCCATCTGGTCCAACCCACGCCTGACCAAGAACGCAGTCCACACCATCCTCAACAAGTGATTATCCAGCCTTTGTCTGAAGACCTCAAATGAGGGGGCGTCCACTCCCTCCAGAGCCCACTCCAATTTTGGCCAGCTTTAATTCTTAAGACGTTTTTCCTTCTACAGAGAGGAAATCTGCCTCTGAGACTTTTGGTCCTGCTTTCTGGAACTAAATAGGATAAACCCAAGGTCTCTTCAATATGGCAGTCTTTTAAATACTTTAAAAGAGTTATCATTTTCCCTACTGAGTTTTCTCTTTTTCCAGGATAAACATCTTAAATTCCTTTAAGCAATCCATGTACAGTTATGATATCAAGGCCTTCTGTCAACCTGGTTTTTGTCCAGCTCATCGATATCTTTTCTAAACTGTAGTACCCAAACTTCTAGATGTGATCTGACCTGGGGAGAGGACAGTGAGATTTGAATTCATTAAGGGCAACAAGCCATTTTTTCCTGATTTTTTTACTTGTCACTTCTGTTCTGGACACTGTGCCTTGTTTAATAAAGGCTAAAACTATGTGAGCTTTTTTGATGGCCATATCATACTCTTGTCTCCCTCATGTGGACTCCACTAAACTCTAGATCTCTTTTTAGACAAACCGCTAACCACATTTTCTCTATCTTGCATTGGTGAAGTGGATTTTTTTTTTAAAGGACTAGGCATAAAATTACGAGAAAAAAAATCTCTGCCCTCAAGGAGCTTATACTCTAATTGAGACAGACAACTCCTTGCTGGAGAGGAGAATTCTGGTTTGGAGGTTTACAGGAATAGTGATTGAAGCCAGTGGGCAGGGGACTGGCATGCCCTTTCCTGTAACAATGGTAGTATTGATTTGATTATTGCATTCAGAACATAGGTGGCAGGCAGACTTGGTAGATGAGATATGAAAATCCAACAGGGTCTAGGACCAATGAATAGATAAAGAAGGCTAAGTGTATTTGTTTGTTCTCACTCAGTCACCAATCAAAAGGGCTGAGCCCTAGGGAGTCAGCTCCAGTGAGGTGAGTACTAGTCCAGGTAGGGAGAAGTTGGGCAGCCATAATAAGTGAAATAACTATAATAATTAGCTAATAGTTAATAATTAATAGTTAGCTTTCAAATAATTGAAATAATTTTTTATCTTATTAGATTTCAGCTCAATGTCTCAGCCTGGACAAATTTTGCTGGATTGTGATTCTGTCATCCAACATCTTAACTGAAATTCTGATAAGAATGCCATCTGTGCCTTCATCTAACTTGTGGGAAAAGATACAGTGCCAAATAAAGTAAGCAGATCCAGCAAAACAATATGCAGAGACACTACAACAATACTAAGGGAAAGAGGGACAATTAAAAAAAAAAACAATTGAAACTGAATGCTGTGAAATTGTCATGGCCACGCCTGTCTGTGAAGAGGAAATATGAGAAAGCACTGCCTGTCTCTCCTCTGCCTTCTTTGCAGAGCTGGGTGGCTTTAGGAGTGGAACACTGCACATAATATTCAATTTTTTCTATGGGTTGGTTAGTTTTGCCGAGTGGCTATCTAGAAGGGGGAAGGAAGATGAATCTATTGGGAAATATGTGGGGCAAAACCAAAATATATTTATTAATCATTTAAAAAGATACAGCAAGAGATGAAAGATGGATGGGTTCTTGGAGTACTAGACCATCTTCTAAACTGAAGTCAATTCAGCTATGACTGTCCTTTGCCTCTAGTCATTCCAGAAATTCAGAAGGCAGCTCACTGCACTGCCATGTACCTGGCATTACTCTACCAAATGAGACCATATCTATAAAGTGTTTATCAGAGCACTGGTGCAAAGGGGGCTTGTTCCCTTCCCTTATTCCCCTATCAGGTCCACAAGAAAAAAACAAGGAGACTGGCAAATGCTTTGCTGAAACCTAGAGAAACTGAATCAACAGCACTCTGTTGAGCTACTTACTAGTCTACAATGTCAAAAAAGGAAATAAGGCAACTCTGGCATTCTCTGTGCTTCCCTAGCCATCTAGAATTAATATTATGTTCTGGACTTTTGCCAGAAATTGAGACTCCATTCTCTTGGCTTTTAAAAAAATTGGAAATCTGAGACAGAGGGCATGATTTTTGTCTGTTTGTAGTAACAATGTATTTATAAACTAGATTATGGACCTTTCCAACTGAACATCCTGCAGGCAATTCAAATTCAACAGATCCCAAACTGAACTCATTTTCTTCCCACCTCCACCCCTTTTCTGCATTGGTCGGGGGTACAACTCTTTTCTGTCAGCAAGTTCACAACTTTGGTATCATCTCAACTCTTACTCACTCCACATAACTAGAGTTGACAACTCTTCTAATTTCTATATCCACATCACCTCTCACATCACAGTAATATCTCTTGGTCTCAACTCACAAGCTGCCATCCTGACCTCACAGCTGCCAAAGTGATTTTCTTAAAGCATGAATCTGATCACACACCACATGCCTGCTCAACAAATCCAATGGTTTGGGCTCAAATACTGACTCCTCTGTTTAACGTTTTAATTTCCTTGTGACCTGGTTGCTTTCTAGTCCAGTTCTATAATACTCTCCTCCTTGAACTCCATGACCCAACCATACCAGTCTATTCATTGCTCTGCATACATAACATTCTATCTCCCATCTCTGTGCTTGGGTACTGGGTGTCTTTCATGCCTGGCCTGAGCTTCCTCCTCACCTCCACCTCTTCTTTCAAGACAGCTTAGATGCCACCTTCTACATGAAGGATTTCCTTATCATCTCCCCAGCTGCTAGTGCTCTCCCCCACATTTTTATGTATACATTAGTAAATATACATATTGTCCCCTCCTTTCGTTCGAGTGTAAGCCCTCAAGAAGAGGGCAGAGACATTTTTACTTTTGTCTTTTTATGCACAGTACAGTGCCTGTCACAAAGTAGTGATTAAGTGTGCATGAAATACTTAATGGAACTTGATAATTTATGAGGGTGAAGATACAGGGATGGCACATACAGCTATCCCTTCCATATCGCGACTTTCCCCATTGGGGTTTTGATATATTCAGAATCAGAATAAGAAATTAAACGGGAATTTTGGAGTTTTGTGTAAACCACAGATGACACATGAAGGCCAGGAGATAAAAAAGAAAAAGTTTAAAAACTCAGAAATACATAAAATATGCATTTTCTATGTATAGTTATACGATATCAACATATTTTATCTTTTAATACCACAATAATTCAGACTTCTCTGGTATGAAGGGAGGACCAAAACATTTTACATGGATTTTCCAGATTGAAGAGGTGCCACATCCCTAAGTCTCATGATGTGGAAGAGATAACTGTATTTTGTGGGTTAGTTGCAATGTGCTAGGTGGTAAATCCCAGAAGATGTGAATGGATCTGATGGGGTTCAGACTCTGGGAACCTCCTTGAATTCCCCTTGTATCTCCCACTTAACCTGGCTTTTCATACTGAAATTGAGCTCTCCTAGTATCTCCCCACAGAGCCTGGCTTTTCATACTCAAATCTGTGGCCATCGTCTGTTACCTCTTGATTGCCCCTACCTGCTTCCCACCTAGGCCCTCCCTAGTCTGAAGTCTCTTGATTGCCTCCAGCTGTTTCCAGCCTTCGATTCTCCTGGGGATTCCCTCTTTGAACTTCTTCTCAGGACCCTCCCTAGACCCCTTCTCCCATCACTCTAGACTACCAGACCCCACCCCCCATCCCTCCTATAGTCTTTTCTGTATTTAAGTTCCATCTCGCCTCCCTGAAGGCGCTCAGATTCAATCTAGCTCAGACTCGGTCTAGCTGGGATTCTATCTGGCCTGCTTGTGCATACAAGCGTCACAAATGCTTAGACTCCTTAAGAGCCAACCCAATTTGGCGAATCTTTAATAAACTTTGGTTTTTTTTGACTTTAAGAAGGCTTGAGTCAAATTCATTCAAGCACGACTCGGACTGTCGGTATTTTGTAGTCACGATCACCCCTAAACCTCATCAGATCTGCTAACAGCTATCCTCCCTTATAGTACAAATGAATCATATTATACTGGATTTTCAAAAGAATATGTTCTGACAAACATATAAATTTCAAGGCCAAACAAACAAAACTCAAACCCAAACAAACTCAACTAGACAACACTTGCCCTTCTCTAGATCTGTTACTACTCTTGTTCAACAAGATCATTCAAAGAGAATAGATGGTGATTTGGCCATCTCATCCACCAGTTCTTTCAACACGCAAGGGTTAAGCTTGGTATGGGGCCTTGACTTCATTAAGGACAACTAATTGTTCTTCCTTATTTTTCCTGGATTTCAGTTTCCTATTAGCCTTTTTTTATCCTTCCCAGACCAAAGATCATTCTCTCTTGGCAAAGAAAACAAGAAAAAGAGAGTTGAATAGTGGTGTTTTCATTCCCTTAACTCCTTTTTGCAGTCATCCTCTCTTTTCTCGAATCCTCCTCTTTTCCTCAAGATAGCTTTAAAAGCCCTATCTTTGGCTGTCCTCTGAATTCTGTGCTTTAGCATTCCTGACCCTATTCAAACTGGCCCAGCTGCAGGATTGTATTCATCCTCCATTACTTATTGGTGCTTCTATACATATCTTTTAGAATTCTAAGCTGGTTGATGAGTTTTCTATAGATCCACATCTGTCTGTAAACAGTTCCTTTTTCTCCTCACCAGAACTGTTTCATGTTTCAGCCTCTTCAGAACTTCATTTTTGAGAACTGTTCACCCTATCCTGAACCAACTTCTTTTGCAGAATTTGAAGCCATGGGATCTTATCTATGCTTTTCTTTGAACTTTGAATTTTATACTTCCCAAATGTAGGATGCATGTCAGATTGTGTTTGGCTTTCCTTGTTTTCTCTATCATGAATTCTAGGATGGAGAGATCATTTTCACTCTCCCCACCTCCCAGGCTCCCACAGTTTTTCTTCAAGAAACCAGTCTTTTTTTTCTGATCAGAATCAGTTCTATAATAACAGTGCCACTTTCTGTACTCTTTAAAGGATGAATTTCACAGGATCATAGAATTATAGTTGGAAGAGCCCTTTAGTAGTCATCTAGTCCAATCAGGTTTCATAGATGGAGAAACAGGCTAAGAGAAGTTTTGAGTCCTGCCAAAGGTGACACAGATTTTAACTGGGAACTGAACACAGGCCTTTGACACCAAACCCCCTAAAAGTATTCTATTTTTCATTAGCATTAAGGAAGGCAAGCCAAACATGCATTAGTGTTCTGCTTTTGGTAAAGAGAGAGAACACTAGCAACTGTCTGACTAACTGAAGCCCCCCATTTGTACTATATTATGCTTTCATGTCAGGTTTGTCATTCGCTTTCTCAGACCTTCAATTCTTTCTTCCTCTTGCCTTGATGGTCTGTAATCCAGTCCAATGACAATATTGCTTCTGTTACTCCTTCCATAATTATCCAAATGTTCTCCATTGAGTTTTCTCCCTTAGGTTCCTGGATTTCCTTTAATATGTGATGCCATTCTGTAGCCCTGCCCCCCCTTATATGATTTTTTTTTTAATTTTTGGGCCTTTCTCAAGCCATATTCTAAGTCAACCTACTGATTCTCCTGTCACAGGGCTCCCTCGGCCACTGGGCTTGTTTCCCATCTTCTGTGCATTTGTACACAGATATCCAAGGCCAAGGATTTTACTGTTGGCTTCTCTCTCACTATCCATATCCTGGCAAATTCTTGGGTGTCTGCATAGTTCTTCTTCCTAGACTGTAGTTATTCTCCATGATGTATAGCTTGGCAGAGGTTGGCAGATTTATGTAGGCAATCTTCTCCCTCCCCCTTCCTCCCTTTTTGGCTAAGATTTGCTGGACTCAAACAATCAACAAATATTCCTTAAGCATCGGGCACAGAGCTGGGACCTGGGGGATATATAAAGACAGAAACAATACCTACTCACAAGGAGCCTATCTTCTAATGGGGAAGACAAGTACACCTACAAGTATATAGAGCAGAAATGGAAAGTGAATCAATACAAGAACACATAAAGTAGTTAGATACTTAGTTGTTTGGGAAGGAGGGTACTAGCAGTTAGGGGAATCAAGAAAGGCTTTGTGTAGTTGTCCTTCATTTGGATCAGATACCATTATGCCTAAAGTGAAGCTATGGCCAAAACTCCATTTTCAGATACCATCTTCTTTTCTCCTAGATACCATCTTCTTAACCAACTGTCCATGTCCCACATTTGCTTTTCTTTTTCAAAGCCCTGTGATGAAAATGCCACATGGGCTTCCAAGGTCTTCAGGTTCTGGCTACCTGGATGCCTTCTAGCAATATCACTTTTCTCCACAGGAATCACTAGAAGCTGGCCGTGGTCTTCAGATTAGATGGGACTTGGCAGGATTTCATCATCTGGGGTGCACTGGCTGGATGGCCTGAGACGCTCATGATGTGCAGGGCCTTGAGTAGGCCATTCTACCTCAGTGTGCCACATTTCCCTCCTCTGTAAAACAAGGGAGTGCTGGACTCAAGGTCTCTAAAGCCCATACTATATCATGGATACATGCCCCCAGGAATACAGCAGGATCCTCTACTGTTAATGTCTCAGTCCCTTCAGCAGGGAGTCCCTGACTGCCACCATTCCCGCTTCCTTGGACGCTTACTGGATGTTCTTTCCTCTTGGTGGCACCTGTGGCTTCACATCATCATCCCTGGCACACACCCAGACGCTCGTCCTCAGAGGGTCCAGCCCCTCCCTTTACGGGAAGAGTCTATAGTTATACTTAGAGTCACATCTATAATTAGATAGTCTTTTGTGACTTACACAACAAAATGAAGTTGTGGTCAGAAAGCACTTTGAAGTTACAGGACCTTTCTTTGTTGGTTTCTAGGCTATGAAATCCCTATCTCTGGTTTAGGATTGGGATGACTGGAGCTAAAGACCCAGGAGTAGTTTTAAATCATCCTATCCATTTTCAAATATAAATTTTAAAATGTCCTCAATAGCCAGATACATTACTTATGATAATCTACTCTTTGAGATTTGCCAAGCACAACAATTCTCACATATAATAACAAGATTAATTTCTTTGACTTAATGTTTCATAATATCTTTCTTACCATTTATGTGATTGCAATCACACATACAATCACAAATGCAGTAGGTTTTAAAAAATTCATCAAAGATTTTCATTCCGGAAGGGACTCTAGAGATTATCTAGTGCAACCTCTTCACTTTACAGAGAGGGAAACTGAAGCTCAGAAAGGGGAAATGACTTTCTCAATGTTACAGTCAGGAATCAAAACCTAGGTATCCTGATTTTCAATGGAGCACATTGTTTCCTACATCAAATTTTTACTTAAGCGTTATTTTAGACTTCAACTATAGTTATACATACTGATCATATGCTGAAATGAGTCAAAAAGCATCTCACTGCCTGCGAAAGGAGACCGATTTTATGTAAATTTGCTTTTTGGTTTCAGAGATCATTACTTTCATAACATATATAGGTTCGGAGGATCCTTATTCCAAGTCTCATTTCCACTGACAAGTTAAGTCCTCAGAGTTTGGCGCTATCTCACCTTCAAAGTTTGGCGCTATCTCACCTTCAGAGTTTAGGGGTATCACTGAGTGGTCAGAGATCAGTGTCATTGACTTGAGCCCCCACTGGTGTGTTTTCTCCCAAGAATCAATTTAGTCAGACCACCTTAAGTAGCCTTTTAGAATGAGTACTTACTATGGTGATGAAAGAAGGGAAGAAAGAAACAAATCTTGTCAGTAAACCCTAAGTTAACTGGGCAACTTCTGACTGTACTTAATGGCTGTATTTTGGGCCCACCTGGCTTAGAGTGAATAACTTTTTCTCTTCGGAACAGCAACCCTGATGGTCTTCCCCTCCCAGATTGATTTTTAAAAATTTTTTTCTAATTAAAGGGACCATATCTAGACTCACTTCTTAAAGAGGCCTATTCATTGAATGGGCATTACCTTACTTTAAGTGAGTAACTGAAAAGGCCTTAGTCTAAAAGGGCCAGGGTCTCTCATTGCATCCTGGGCCATCTCCAGTCATCCTGAGGAATATCTAGTGACTGGACCCAGATGGCTCTGGAGGAGAAAGTGAGGCTAGTGATCTTATACAGCCCTCCCTCACTCAAATCAAAGTCAACTCTAAGTCATGTCATCATTTCCCTGATGCCATAGTCCTCTTCAAAATGAAGGACAAACACAAGTTGCCAGAAGTCTTTCTTTCATAAGGTGCTCAAGAAGTTCTCCTTAAACATCATAAATGTGTAACATGTCTTTGGTTCCTGTTAGAGACACTTCTTTCAGATATGCAGCTAAGATACTCATGGGAAAATGGTAGGTATAGCATCTTCTGGTCAAAGGGGATAAGGGAAAGAAGATCTGGTGAAGGCCAAAGTTGAGACCTCTCCATTCCCTTTCCCAAGATGATTCCTTCTAAGATGAACCTCTTCTCAACTCACTTGATAATTTATAGATGACATCTTGCACATAGCTAGGCTTTCTTGGCCTAAGTCAAGACAATTCTTGTGCAAAGCTACTACAATTCCAAGGACTTAGTCTAAGGCTTATTGGTTGGAGTATCAGACATCCTATCACTCACTTTTAAGTGGGGTGGGGTTGAATAAATCACCTCACACATACTTTATTTTCCAAATTTTACAATTAGTATTTTTTTTCCTTTGTTAAGTACTAAGCCTCTCTATCTATGCAGTGGAAATAGTGCTGGATAAGGAGTTCAAACCACTGTTTTGCTCTGTTTCATTTTCCTCCTCTATAAAATATTGCAGTTGGACTGGCTAACCTCAAAAATCCCTTCCAGCTTAAAATCCATGACCTGTAACATCTCTAATTCCATTGAATGCTATGCAAATCTATTGGCTTTGATATGTTCAGAAACTTAGAGCCCTGAGACACCAAGAATTCATCAGAGCTGTGACTAGTAGTGAGATTCTGATGAAGTCAGGTCAATAAATCTAGTGTTGAAAACACAATTAAGAAATTAACTTTAACACTTAAGCATTAACCATAGGGTAAGGCCCTCTCTGGAAATAACTTACATCAAAGTATCTGATACAGTTGAAGTCCACAGATACCATAGTTCATGGTGGTCTATAGGATTTCACTGAGGAGGTGCCAGTAAAATAACAACCTTCACCAATTTTCCCCCTTATTTGTGCTTGTCTTTAACATGGCTCTATGGCTGTTCTTGCTTCTTCCCCAGGTGTTTTACAAATACATGTGGAGATAGGGAGCAGCCTTGCCTACTCTGCAGGTCATCTTCATCAGTGGGACGTGCCCCACAGAAGCATACAGACAAATGAACCAAGATTCTTGCTCTCCCAAGAGATATAAGTGCCAAATACTGCTTCCAGATTCAGAACCCACTGTAGGCAGGTGCCAGAGAAACAACATTAACTCTAACAAATAGGAAGATAATGAGTCCCCAAACTATAGGCACATGGCCCCAAACTATAGGTACATGGCTCTACAAATATTCCTTGAGAAAAGCCTTACTCTCGGACAAAACAAGAACTTGCTCCGTTAGAAAACACTTTGTAGTGGCCAGATCAAGTCTGTGCCCTAGCTCTGAACTGCAGGCAGAGCAGTTCTATAAAGGTGAGACACTTAAGAGGGAAAGGAAGTAAGCATATGATTCAAACTATCCTCAACTCTGGACCTGCCAGGATGCGTCCCATTGGGTGTTTGACAGCCAATGTGAGTGGGAACCGTCATGTGAAGGACACACATTTCCCAGAAAGAGCAGTTTGGATTCTCCCAATGGCAAAAAAAAATTCAAAAGACAAATTTTGGGGGAAATTATAATCAATTTTATCAATCACAGCCAGCATATGACTGACAAAAAAGGCTCCCATCCTCTCATCCAAGAGATTGCATGGCTACTTTTTTAGGTTTATATACGCCTTTGGACAAGAGGTGTTCCATCAGATAGCAATCAATTCTAATTGGTTAACAGTTTAATGAGGGGTGGACTTTACAGAGAAGTGGGCTTACTCCAATGAGGGGCTGAGAGTGACATCATGTCCCTCTTGAACCAGAGACTATCCCTATACCCAGACCACCCCCAGCCTTCTAGACAACAGCACAATCTAGACGAAAGGATCTACCTCCACCTAACCTTGACTGAAAGGAAGTCAGCTTAAACTAGAGATTCCTTGTAAGACTGGGTGGGATTGGATAGAGGAGAAGGTTAGCTCAACCTTCAGAGACTGGGGTCTTGAAATGAGGATAGAAAAAAAGGGGGAACTCTGAATCCCCCAAATCATTAGTTATTAATAATCATTTGTCTCATCTTCACAATCCCCTGGTTTTCAGCCTCAGGACACAGCTGCCCAAGTCTAGCAAATCTTCTGGAGGCTGGAGCTGGAAGCAGAGGAAGGACATGCTGCTGGCATTCTTTCTCTGTAATTCACCAAACATCCATTGGATACCTATAATGGGCCCAATGTTGTGTATAGGCACCATGGTTGATAAAAAAGACAGTCCTTGTTCTAGATGAAGAAACCAAATGTACTCTCTATATAACTAGTGAAGAATTATAAAGTTCAAACACTGGTGCATGAGCTGTGTTATCAATCCACTTGGCTGATACAAATTCCCTGTCAGAGAAACTGGGGAGCCTGCTTCTAGAAGAGTTATAATGTATAATGGAAGTGCTTTGGGGAGACATTGGGGCAAGGGCAAACATTCTATAATTGGGTCCTGTCTGCTAACCATGAGTGGCTGAGTAGTTGGACCAGAGCGGGTACCTTCAAAAAGGCACTGATGACAAGAACGTCAGACATTTTCTCTTTGGCTGCTCTTGCTGGATCCCTCAGACTCTCTCAATGTTGGCATCTGGTGAGAGACAATGCTATACGAAGAGACAATGCTGTGAACAGAGCTATGGGCTCACTGTCTCAGCATTTGTTGTTCTGTTTTAGGTGAGTAGATTGGTGACTCCAACTTTCTAATTTTTGAAGGTCATGAGAGAGTCTGGGTGCCATGGGGCTTTTGCAGCCAGCTCAGCATCAATGCCCCAAGGAACAAAGAATGATCTTTAGGAGTCAGCCCAGTGATAGCTGAAGTGGGGACTCATCCTAGTGTCATGGCACATCTGGATGTGAACTTGGTGGGATCGATGCTATGTAAAAATTGTGTTAAGAGTGAGCCTCAGAAAATGATGTGGAAGAAGGGAAAGTGTGTTCCTAAGGGATTGGCAGCAGCAGAAAGTGGGGGAGGAGGGGAGGGAAATAGCTGCACTTTTGTTCTTGTTTTATACCTTTGTAAAAGCCAATCAATGTTAAGTGGTTAAATAAAACTAATATAAACTAATAAAACTAATCACTAGTATTAATCACTGGTACCTAAAAGCAGGGAGGGCTCAGCTGCTGGGGGTTCTAGTCAATGGCACTAAGAGAGAACCCTGAGGGGTAGATGTAGCAGGCTTAGCTCAGGGGGAGTGAGGTCAGGGTCTATTTGTTACACATGTAATTGCAGAATGGAGAGGAATCAATAATCAAGGAAAAAGCATTTATCAGGCACCACTTTGTGCCAGGCACTGTGCTGGGTGCCGAGGATACAAAGATACAAATGGAATAGTCCCTTTTCTCAAAAAACTAATAGTCTATTTGCTGTTGTCCAGTCATTTCAATCATGTTCGACTCTTGGGACCCCATTTGGGGTTTTCTTGGCAGACAAACTGGAGTGATTTGCTATTTCCTTCTCTGGTTCATTTGACAGAGGAGGAAACTGACGCAAACAAGATGAAGTGACTTGTCCAGGGTCACACAGCTAGTAAGTGTACAAGGCTGGATTTGAACTCAGATGAGTCTTCCTGACTTCCGGCCTGGCACTCTATCCACTTCAGTGCCACCTAGCTGCCCATCACAGTTTATTGGGGGGGGGGGGGGCAAATATGGACATGTATATGTATATGCAACTACATACCAAATAAATACAATGGAATGGGGGAGGGAGGTACAGCTAAGACATTAGCAACTGGGAAGAACCAGGTAAGGCTTCATGTAAAAGGCAGCAAATCAGAAATTCTGAGGGATAATGGCAAAAGGGGGGAATATCCCAGGCAGAGTGGACAATCAGTGCAAAAGGCTCAGAGAGACGAGATGGGAGGACAGTGGGGACCTAAAAGAAGGCTAGTTTGGCTGGGCCATAGGGGAGGAATGTGTAATAAAGCAACAAAGGCAAGATAGGGGCAGCTTGTAAAGGGCTTTAAGTGCCCAACAGAGAACTATATATTTAATCTCAGAAATACTGAAGAACCACTGGAGTTTACTGAGTAGGGAAATGACATACTCAGACATACACTTTAGGAAAATCTCTTTGGCAGCTATATAAAGGCTGGATTGGAGTGGGGAGAGGCTTAAGGTAGTGGGGATCAATTAGGTGGCTACTGCGGTAGTCCACTAGCGAGGGACAAGGTCTTGAGCTAGGAGGTAGTTATGAAAGGAAGACACATGGGAGAGACATGGCAGTACAAAGAATCAGACTTGGCCACTGATGAGCTAGGTGAGGTAAGATTGAGGAGTCATGGCTACCACTGAGGTTGCAAAGCTCAATGTGATGAAGGATGATGAAGGTGATGAAGGATGATGAAAGATGGTGGTACTCTTGACAGAAGTAGGGATATTCAAAAGAAGGCTATGGTTTGTGACAAGGAAAGATGATGAGTTCTATTTTGAACATTCTGAGTTTGAAATGGATATCTTATTTTAGCAGGTAGTATGGAGTAGTGGAAGGAGTGCTGGATTTGAAACCAGATGCCCTGGGTTTAATGTCCCAGCTCTGTCATTTACTACCTGTGTGACCTTGGGTAATATAACCTTAAATTTACAAAGAGCTTTACAATATTATCTCAATTTGTCTTCAAAACAACTCTGGGAGGTAGGTGCTATTATTGTCATCCCCATTTTATAGATGAGGAAACTGAGACAGAGATTGAGTGACTTGCCCAGGATCATATCTAGTATCTGAGGTTAGATTTGAATTCAAGTCTTCCTGACACCAGGTCTAGTGCTCTATCTAGTGCATCACCTAGCTGCCTCAAGTCACTTAACATCTTTAGGCCTCATTTTTCTTATCTGTAAAATGAATAGGTTAGACTAGATGTCCTCTAAGGTTCCTTTCAATTCTAAATCTGGGATCTTATAATTTGATAATCTTATGCCTTTGGGACATTCAATTTGAAATGTCCAACAGGCAGGTGGTAAAGCAGCACTGGTGCACGGGAGAGAGATGAGGGATGGATATATGGGTCTGAGAGTTATCTGTACAAAGATGATGAAACCCATGGGAACTGATGAGGTCACAAGTGAGAGGATGTATATAAAAAGAATAGAAGGCCCAGGACAGAGCCTTGAGCGTACCTCTACCATTAGGAGGTGGAATAAAAATAACACTCAAGTGAAGGAGAGTGAGTAGCACTCCTACAGGTAGGAGGTTAACCAGGATAAGAGTGTCAGCTCAGAGAGAAGAGTATTCAGTAGAAGATGGTGGTTAATAGTGTCAAAAGTTGCTCTGTGGTTGTTCCCTTCCCAGACTTTTGGACCACGCTTCCCCGGCATGTTGAGGGAGGGTGAAGGGATGACCAGGCATATTCAGCCCAGGCCTGCCCACCCACCATGGAGGGAGAGGGATCCGTTTTCCCGAGGCTACCAGCTAGCCAGCCTGCCCTGGGACGCCTGCACCTACAGAAACTGCTACTGTGAAAAAAAACTCTGGAAGCTTTGTGAATATATTAAAAAACCATGATCAATATCCCTTAGAAGAATGTTATGCTGTCTTCATATCTAATGAGATATCTGAAAGCAGCAGGCCAGACCCGGAGATGGACCTATCATTTGGGATTACCATATTGTTTTGCTTCATGTTTCAAGTGGAGGACAGAGTTTTATTTATGATCTTGATACTGTGCTGCCATTTCCATGTCCCTTTGACACTTATGTAGAAAATGCCTTTAAGTCTAATGATGATCCACAATTTAGAAGAAAATTTAGAGTGATTAGAACAGATTTGTATTTGAAGAACTTTGCATCTGATCAATCTCACATGAAAGATTCCAGTGGAAACTGGAAAGAGCCTCCTCCTCCCTACCCCTGCATTGAAACTGTAGCTTCAAAAATGAACCTGAATGATTTTATCAGTATGAATCCTGAGGTTGGATAGGGAGCTATATACACACTACCTGACTTTGTACATTGATTTGGCAGTAAGAACTGATTTCAGCATACAGACATGGAAAATGGAATAATTCTGGGGCACATATTTGCTTTTCCTTTTGCATGATGTGAATACCAGCACTCTCCAGATTTGTAAATCGTTTACAGTGAGATTGGCACAGAATTAGGTTTTCTATTTTACTTAATAAAATTGAAAGTGGAGTGCACACATGTAAAAACTGAATAAAAGTATTTTTGCATGTCAAAAAAATAGTGTTAGGGCACTGGTAACTTTGGAGAAAGCAGTTTCAACTGAATGATGAGGTTGGAAGCACATCTGGCATGTAGTAAGTGCTTAATAAATGCTTCTGAACTGACAGATTACAATGAATTGAGAAGCGAGTAAGAGGAGAGGATGTGAGGCATCAAATACAGACAACTTTTTCTAGGAATTGGGCTGAGAAGGGTAAACGAGAGAAAGGATGATAGCTTAAGTGTGTGGGGGGGCAGTCAAATAAGGGTCTGTCTAGACTGGGGTGGAGTTAGGCAAGGTGTCTTTAGGAAAAGTGCTCTTTGGAGCAAATGGCTCAGCAATGGAAAGGATACTATTTTTAAAAGCTCAGATCTGACTTGATGACAGCTAAATTACAGCATTTCAATTTAAGCACAATTTTCTAGGACCCCACCTGTGGTATAAAGTAAGGGACTACAACCACTGTGCTAAGCCAAAGCTAAGACATTGCCAAAAAGAACTATATTATTTGTAGACAGGAGCCATTTTCATTATCCCAAGAATAAGGGATGCTTATAAGTAAGTTGAAGGAGAATAACGGTCTATGTTGTTCAGTTGTGTCTGACTCTGTGTCTCCATGAACCATAGCATGCCAGTACCATCCATGGGGTTTTCTTGGCAAAGATACTGGAGTGGTATGCCATTTCCTTCTCTAGCTCATTTTACATATGAGGAAACTGAGGCAAATGAAGTGAGACCTAGGGTCATACAAGTAGTAAGCATCTGAAGCTGGATTTGCACTCAGGTCTTCCTGACTCCAGGCCCAATGCTCTGGTTATTGAGCCACCTCATTGCCTAATGGTCTTAATCAATTGATTAATGGTCTTAATTACTCTTTAACAGTCTTGTAAAATTACACTATAGATTTTCTTAAATGAGAAGCAGTGTGGTAGAGTAGATCAAGTGGATCTAGAGTCAGAAAGACCTAGATTCATATCCCACCTGATACCTACTACCATTTGTGTGACTCCGTGTAAGTCACTTTGCATCTCTGAGTGCAGGCTCTAAGATCATATTATAGACTGCTTGCAATCTCCATCAGAGGAAGGAATTCTTTTAACTCCACAGGTCCATGACAAATATATTTTTACATATTAAGGAAAACAGATACACACCTATCAGCTTGAAGCTGCTTTGTTGGGGGTCAATGCCTCAGTGCTTAGCTAAATGCTTTAAGCATGGATACAAGCAGATTCTAAGTAAAGGGCCCTCCTTCTATTTCTTTGCAGAAACAAGACTATTAGTGTGGAACACTGCCTTTAATCAGACTTTTCTGGTACTTTGGTCCGTTTTGCTGAACTTCACTCCCTTCTGTTCCCCCCAATTCTTTGTTATAAGGGATTACTTTCTTGGATGGGGTGGGTAGAGGGATATATAAAAACAAAATATATGAATAAAATTGATTTTTTTTCTTACAAAGGTAAAGGACATATTTTCACTTATTTTTGCTCTTTCCTATTTCCCTATTTGATACTGGTGATTCAGAGCTGCTGTAACTTAAAACATCTGTTTCCTCTTAATTTAATAAGTCTTATTAGCTGGATATTAAGTCTTCCTTTATTCTCAAGTTTTTTCACAATCTGAAATTTAATACGCAGGACTTATGATGATCATATGCAGAAAGACCACCAAGAAGATCATAAGATGTAACAAAATCTGTTGCAGAGAACAAGGAGGTAGAGAAATTACACAGAAAACTTGATAATACCCTCCATTTTAATACTTCATGACTGATGAACATTGGAGAGAATGGTGAAAAATATTAGAAAATATGACTCAGGATCAAGAAAGAAGAGGCCAAATGTTCAAAGACTACACACTACACATGAATCTCTTGCCTATGTATCATAAATCTTAAGAAAAAGTAGGAAGGCACTCAAATGTTGAGTAATACCACAAAAAAGAGGTACTGACTGTATTTTAAGAAACAGATAGCTAGTGATGTGGCAGTCATTTCTGAATCAGCTGGGGCTATATAGTCAGGCCACTGACTTATTAGATCAAAGATAAAAATTAATATTATATCAAAAGAAAGGATAAAGATGAGATGTGAAATTAAAACAGTGCCAATGTGACCCATTTATAACAAGATATGGACATTCCAAAAATTAGAAATGGATAAAGGAACAGAAAATGCCACATTTCCAAGAGGTAATGTGGTACATTGACTCTACAGAGTTAGAGAACTTGGCTTCAAATCCTAGCTCTGCCAAGCATTACCTGTGTGACCCTGGACAAGTCACATCATCTCTCTGGGCCTCAATTTCTTTATCTGTAAAACTGGAGGAGTTGGAATCTCTTATCTCTAGGAGATTCTATCCTCTAAGGTTCCCTACAACTCTAAAATGATGTTCTTATGATACCACGAAAGTTTACCTGGTACAAAGAAATGGTCACAAGGAAGTCAAGAGAGCCAAGAGAACTGCCTTGCTTAGCAAACATGATCTCCTTGACAAGCAGAGAGATGGCATCATCAGTTTAGAATATAATTTGTTTATAAAAACTTATCACAGAGAATGATTATATGAGATTATGAGCAACATTACTTCATAAAACAGCAAGAAGCAATTGAAAGAAAAACAAGTTTGCAGAATATTTTATATCACATGCAATTAAAATGCCTCATCCTGAGAGCATTGCATGACAAAACTGAAAGAAAAATAGGCAGAAAATAGGAAAAATATATCAACATTTCTATAATAAAGCATTTTCTTCAACAATGACAATGGCACTACTAAATGTGAAGTATAACATCACAGTCCAACAGTGGTCTGTCCGAGGAACTAGAAATGAAGCTAAAGACAACAGATATAAGATGAAAACTGGACCAGAACAAACAGTCATAGAAAAGATGTGTGCTTGAAGTGAAACAATGTTAGGACTTTGAGGGATCAATGGTCAAGATGTTTATAAAATGGCAAGTTATTGAATGACTGGAAAGAATCATGGATGAAACTTTATCAGTGTGGGCAACTCCCAATGTAGAAATTTCCTCCATCAACCTTTTTACAACTTAAAATCTAGGAGCACTAACAATTTAAGTGAGCTGCCCTTGGTCACAAAGCTAGTATAAGTCAGAAAGACTAAATGAAGGTCCCCCTGATTCTAAAGACAGCCCTTTCTTTATTCACTACACCATGGTATGGATGGTACTACCATTGAAAAAACATACCTACAAAGATATCAATAATCACTGACACATATGTCTACTTTCTCAGCTCCACAAAAATCTATGAAAATAATTTTACATACATACTAAAGGTATTCTTGATGAAAATATGAGGAAGGAATATATAGGCTTTCACAAATTATATTCTATAGCCTTCCTAAATTATATTCTATAGCAGATTTCATCTTTATGGTCAACATGGTTGACTGAAAGGTACAGAGAATACAACATTCCACAGTACTCAGACTGGAAAAAGTATTTTATATCATACAACAAACTACAGCCTTAATGGCTCTTCTCTCACAGAGTATCTTCAATGCATATGTTAATTTCATACAAGACTTCTCAACAGATACAACAGATAACTTTGTCCAGTAATCAAAGCAAAAAACAAAAAACAAAACAAAAAAACAAAACAAAAACCAGGAAGACTCTTGTTTGTCAAGGATGTTTGCCACTGTCAAGAATGATGAACAGGGTAGAGTCTCCCATTTCTGGGAAGAAGAGAAGGTAAAGTGGCTTGAGAAATCCCTGTCTACTTTTCAGGATACCAGGGAGAAAGATGTTTTCTTTCTTTTTTTCTTTCTTTCTAAAAAGGGAAGATGAGTTTCAATGTGAAAATAAAGAAGAAAAAGGATACGAAGCAGCAGAGGAAAATCTTATCCTATGTCAAGAAGTCAGAACACAAAGGCAGAAGAGAAACTCTGAATATTTAGAGCTAAGAAATAAAAAGAAACTCTTACTGAAGAGGAGGGGGAGTGTCTGAAGAAGAAATCACTCCAAGGGATAATGATGTGGAACCACAGGTGCTGTCATATAAGAGAAAGAACCAAATAGCAGTGGTTGGTGATTCTCTGATGACAGGTACTGAGGTGACTCTACATGGACAACAATAGAGAGGACTGTTATCTTTGAGAAAAATGTATACAAGACAAGACTCTCCTTAGATTAGTACAAACTGGATAACAACTTTCCACTTTTCCTTCTTATGACTCTTCCTCAGGTCTCTATGAATCTCACAGAGAAGGGTGAACCTAACATGAAGGTTCTTCTAGTTTTCCTGACATGGAACGATTACCAACAGAACCCACGGTCTGTTCATCAGTTATCCCTCAAAGTCATCACATGACTAACCTACTTCCTCCTCCCCCCATACATGGGATCATAGACTTAGAGCTGGAAGGAACCTAAGAAGTCATGGAGTCTAACCCTCTTACTTCACTGATGAGATAAGCAAAGCCTAGAGATGTTAAATAATTTGTCCAGGGTTACAAAGCTAGTATCTGTAGCAGAATTTGAACCCAGGTCTTCCTGGCTCCAAGTTCATTATACCTTTCTAATGGCACATTTTGTTTTGACATTTGTTTTGTATAATTCTTAATTGACAACATATTACAGTCTACTCAATTCTTTTTTAATTTTTCATATTTTTTTCATAATTTTTCATATTTTCATAATTTTTCATGGTATTCTATTGTTCATGGCCATACAACATCACCAGGAAAACACTGCTCTTAAGTGGAATCTTTGTTTCAGGAAGAAGCATGGAATAATCAAAACCATTGTTCAATATCCCAAAGGCAATCCAGTCTGCTTCCCTCCTCCATTCTTGAGTCAGTTTATAGTCTATACACCATGTCTGTTCAAAATATATGTACTGACGGATGAAGTATATGAGTTATCCAACTAACTGCCAAAGTGCCCTGAAGGAGAGAGTTTCCTAAATCTATAAAATCATGTTTGGAGGGGAAAAAACATAAAAGAAATTAGTAAGGTAAATTGGTAAACCAGGTAAGAGGTTAATGAGAGAAGGAAAAGGAACTTGAGTATAGTTATCAAGGTGTGGGGAGCTATAATGGTAGGAAGGAAGTACCTAGGAGATGAGTTGTAAATACCTACAGTCTTAAAAAAAAAAAAAAAGCTGAGGATCTCAATCAATACGGAAATCAGAGAAAATTTGGCAATGAATTGTACTGAGTGTATGCTTCTGTCACAGTCAAGTGACTGCTATCTATGTTCAAAGTGCAGGCTGGTCTCCTGATTAGAACATAAGGCTACTCCTCCACATTATGGGTAAACAGGGACAGTGCAAGATCTGTTGAAACAAAACAAAATGAAAAACTAGAAGTGGGCTTTAATGTGGGGATAAAAAATAAAATTGCCCAAAGCGGTGAAGGGAAGACTAGACCTGTTAACAGGAAGTCAGAATAAACAAACGTCATAGAAAGAAAATATAGTTAGAGCTAAAAAACAAATTTGAGACACTTCCTGATGAAGAAGGAGCCGGACGTTTGGAGAAGGAAGTGAGCTAATGCCCTCTAAGGAATGATAAAGTAAATCCACAGAAGCTAACAGATGAAAGATCATTTATTAAGAATTGGGGGAGAAGAGTACTGATGGCTCATAACTTCCTGTCCAGGAGTTTGTAGGCAGTTATTCATCAAATCAATAACAATAAAATAGAGAAGTATGGGCAAAGCCTCCCAAAACTTTGCCAAATCTTGTAGAAATGGATGACTACTACCTATTTTAGATGATCCACAGAAGCAAAAATGATATTGACAGAAGGAACTTATTGCAAAACATCACCAAAGATTATGAAAAGTTTGTGCAAGAAACTGAACTCAAATAGGAGTACAAATCATGTTTTCCTAATGGAGTTACTAAATTGGTAGATTGAGGAATGCTATAGAAAACTGATGTAGATTTTGGCAAAGTGTTTGATCAAATATCTCATGCCACTGTTGTGGAAGAGATTGAGGGAAATGGGCTGTAAGATAGTATAATTAGGAATCTGGAATTGGTTGGATGGCTGGACCTAAAGAGGAGCTATTCAATGTCACATTAGGAGGTCTCTGGTGCTAGGTCCCAAGGACCTGTGCTTGGCTCTGAACTATTTAACATTTTTATCAGTGACTTGGTAAAGGCAAATTTACAGCTGGCATAAAGCTGAAAGGGACAGCTCACACAGTAGATGACAGAGGGAGGAGGATCACAAAACACTGGAACAAACTAAATAAGATGAAACTGAAGAGGGTGAACTGAGTTCAAAAAATCAACTTTTCAACTATAAGGTTGGGGAGGTCTGGTTAGGCAACAGCTCTATCAGATAAAAATATGTTTCATTTTGGGGGAAATGTTTTACTGATGCTTTTTGTTTATTATACTGCAGGGTTAGGGTTCATCAAATCTACCATTCCCCAGGGAAGACAGCTTCCTGTTCCCACCTCCTGCCTCAGCCTACTCTTTGATTTATTTTACATAATGGATAGAGACTGGCCTTGGTGTCAGATGCTCTGAAACATACCAGCTACATGACCTTGGGCAAGTCATTTAATCTCAGTGTCCTAGGCAACTCTCTAAGACTATAAATTGCAGAACAATTTCAGATCTGCTTTGATATAGTGTTCTCACTGGCAATTCCCTATACTAATGAAATTAGGGGTCTGGATTCTATTCTCCTTTCCCTCATTCCCCCATCCTTTCCCCCCAAAAAAATTCCAAATGCTACTGCTATATTCTTTTTACTTAAAATAATTTTTAAAAGTATCTTCCCTTTTAGTCCAACAGATGAGAGGAATGAGATTTTTAGCACCATGACCCTCTCCTCCCAGCCAATAATGTCTGAATAATCTATACCAAGAATGACAATCATGATTTTAGTCAAGGAACCAATAAAAACAGATATATTCAATAGAGACATACAGGAAAACTACATTATGCTTAAAGTAACATAAAATGAAATAATATCAAGAGTATTTCTATATCTACCAAATGCCATGAAAGTAAATGAACTGCAAAAAAGATCTAGAGAGTAAAAGAATAAGCATAAGTGACTTCCTATTGAAATATAAGCCAATATTAGTATCACACTATGAAAGTTCAAGAATGTAGCTATATACAGTTTGACTGCTTTTCAGGAAGTACCTATTGGGTAAAAACAATATGTATCAATAATTTTTTTAATATAAAATACTTTTGTAAAAAAATCATTACAGATAGGATAAGAAAAGGCATGGATCAGGAAAACAAGGTTTGCATTAATATGTGACATCTAGATAACAAAGGTGGAAGGACTCATTACTGGAGAGGTTGTAAGAAGACAGTAGTGCTAAATAATTGTTGATGAACACTGAATTAGATTAACACTCTAGAAAGCAATTAGGAGGTACATGAAAAAAGTTACTAAAATGCTTATTATTTTTCACTCAAATATTCATAGTAGAATTATTTGTTATAGCAAAAAGCTAGAAATAAAATACCACATAATGATTGGGAAAGGGATAAACAAACATTAGTACATGAATGGAATGGAATGTTTCTGTGCTGTAAAGAATGACAAATACAAAGAAGTTAGAGAAAAATGGGAAGATCTGTATGAAGTGACACAGTGAGAAGAAAGCAGAACGAAAAGAACAAAATACACTAGCAATGTAAAAAAGAGATCAATGTTGACAGTCAGCAAAATCAATATGAGTACTATATGAGTATGATCAATATGAGTACTATAGTATCAAAGTGAAAGGGCATTTCTTTTCATTTTGTTAAGAACTCATCACTTGTTTTCAGAGAATTAATTCTGTGGTGGTGGTAGGGGGCCTATTGAGATATTCGTTAGGAAATACCTGTTGCATTAAGACAAAATGTATCAATAACATTTAAAAATAAATAAAATGCACCAACAGATGTAAGAATAAAAGAAGAGGAACTCAGTTTATATACAGAAAGAAGGAGGTAACAGTGGGCCAGCCCATGTGCTGCACTGGGAGCTGCCACGGAATGTTAAGAGACTCAGAATGACACATCTTAAATTTAATAATTTATTATAAATTTGTGGGGTTTTCCTGCATTGAAATTTTGATGATGCAATACTGCATCATATACCCACATAGCATCATATTGTAAACAAGTCATTACATGCACATATTCCTGCCAATGCATGCATGCTGAACTTCCCAATAATGCATGACATGCTTGCCTGCCAACACTTGTTTGTTAAGACCTGTCAGCAGACTTGACCACTGATGGGTTATAACGTGCATTTTGTGTGTTTATTTGGAAAATAATGTAATTGCTACAACTTTAACTCTGTTAACACAACAGATGAAATGTGTATGAACAATTTTTCAAAATTTTTTTCTCTTCTTTCCTTATGTTCCCAGTGCCCTCTTATTTTCCCTCAACACCTCCCCCTCAACTGCACCAAAGGCTACTATCACACCCCTGGATCATTTCAGCACACCAGGAGGTGGTACTGCCCACTTTAGGAACCTATGACTTAGTACCTAAGGGCCTTCATAAATGTGTAACTGAAGAAAGTGCCCACACTGAGGAAATCACATAGTCAAAGGACTTGAGAAGATTTGTTACTGGTTGTGAATTTTGCCTTTTCAACTCAAATAAACTCTCATAATTGCACAAAAGTATTGCAGTTCTTTCTTGCTGACTTTTGTGACAATCCAACCTATAACTGAACTCTGTAAATTACGTCTAATTTATGAACTATGATAAGGTATCACTCTTTGTCACAAAACACAAAAGTGGTCATTGAAGCCATGAGAATGAGTGAAATTACTACTGAGAGAAGAGCAGGGGATCAAGAAGACAAGATATCTTAGCACAAAACTTTGGGGGGAATACTCAAATTTATGTGAAAAGATGAGAAACCAGCAGGACACAAAGAAGTGATCAGGGATAAAGAAAGGAAAACTATAAGAATGAAATGTCTCAGAAGACAAGGAGAAAATTCAGAAGTAGATGGTAATCCAAAGGGTCCTGTGCTACATAAGAGATCAAAAAGAATAAAGGCAGAAAAGAGATCATAGGATTTAATAAGGAGGCTGGTAGTGACCTTGAAAGAGCTGTTTTAGTAGGGTGCTGGGGATTAAAACTTGACCTGAAAAATAAACTAGTGGTAAGAAAGTAGAGGAAGTAAGTGCAGATTATTCTTTTGAGATTTGGGAAGGGATAGGAAAATACTCTGAGAGGGCAGCAGGTCAAGGGAAGGGTTATTTTTAAGGATTGAGGAGACCTGAACATGTTTGTGAACTGAGCGGAAAGAGCCAGTCGAGAAGAGACTGAAGATACAGAGAAGAGAGACGAGAAAATATCTAGAAATGCAAGGAGGAGAGAAGAGGGGAGGAGATTGAAGGTGGAAGAAATGGAGAGATGAGCTTTGGCAAGGAACAGGACAATCTCATCCTGTGAGAATGAAGATAAGGAATTGAGATTGAGTGAAGACAGAGAGGTTAAAAGGAATGAAGCAGCAGAATTTTCCAATATCTTATCAATCTTCCATAGAAGATCCATCATTATCATTTTTATAGTGTATAACTAACTACCATAGTTCCCTCCCACTCTCAACATAGTGGTAGACATAAGGCCCTCTTCTGACAGGGATTAGCTTTTCCCTATGAGAAGACAAAGCTGTTGATGGGACCTGATTGGCCCCAGTTTCCTTGATGCAGCTTCCTGCTCTTCTAAAGACTTAAGATGTCTCAGCTATGTAAAGTCTACTCTCAGACTTGGTGGGTGCCTAAGACCATATCCTGATGACCTGTTGATCAGAGAAATTTCTGTGAGGAAGTAAGGGAGACCACAGCTATCAAAGCTGAAGAGAAGAGAAGGGAACTAGCCATGTTACAGCAAAGCAAACCTCTGCTGCATCCACTATACACAATGACTTTAGAAGTCCCTAATGTCACTCCCAAATCAAACACAAACTGAGTGCTGGAATTAGACCTGCCTCTTACATAGAGTAAGACTACCACTGTACTCTGCTAGCTAGCCCAGCAGCTCTTTTTCATTACAGTACATGGATTTACCCATACCCTTGACATCTTTTATTTCAATTCTTACATAAATGCTGTCATTGGTAACATTAAGCAACCTGTTTACACCACATATCTGTCCTTTGTCCTTTGAGTTCTTTGTAATTTAGTTCTTTGGTAATCAGGCCCCAAAGCACCACTAGGAGAATGCTGCTGTTAAAAAGGTGTTTTGTTTTGTTATGCAGTGGGGTATAATTTTGTATCATATAAAGCACTTTGTAATTTCTCCAGTGCAGTCCTGCTTGATCTCCTCCTATTACCCAATTCCAGGCCCAACTCATTCACCTGCATCATTTGTCCAGAATTCATGTACTGAATGCTAGCATTCAATGGGCTCTCTCTCCAACTACATATTATACTCTGGATAATAACCATTTTTTTCATCTTTAGGTTCTAAACTTAATAACAATCACCAAGAAGAACATATTCAAATAAACAAGAAAAATGAAAAGAAAAAAACACACCCATAAATTCCAAATTATTCACTTCATTAAAAGAAATTTGTAGATATATAATAAAAATCTATAGCATAAATAATAGTGAGAAACATTGTTTCCAGGTCTCCTTTTGCACACTGTTAAATTTTGTTGCTGTTATTATTTCGATGGAAAGATAGGCGTGAGGGTGAAAAATATGTTGGGAAATGAGGTTCAGGAGTAAGGAAAGAGAGAAGTGCAGAAACTTCATGCCTATCCTTAATGAACACTTTCTTCAAGAATTAGAAGGCATTGGACATGATAAGCACTGAATAGTCTCACAAAAATTGAAATTGATTGTTTTTAGCAGACAGGAAATAATGTTACTGATGTGGGAGTCTTTCCTGAATCACTGTGTACATTGACTTGTTAGATGAAGGATCAAATTAATTCAAAACTAGCAGAACAAAAATGATAAATTAATATGAGGTAAAATTAAACTAACTCCAACTTGGTTACTAAACAAGTTATTGTTGCAAGAAATGGGAAATAGATGGAGGAAAGGAAAACAACTCGGATTTAATATGTAGAAGCTGAACCAATGTAGATCAGATGACACACTAGTAGGGAAAAAGAATCTAGATAGTCTTAGTATTACTGACGAAGCAAGAGATGACAGCCAAGGGCAATATGCCTGTTTTGAATATAAACTCATTTGTAAAACCTGTAGAAGTATAATGGAAGATTATGATTAGTATTGGCTTTTAAGACAGCAAGGAGCAGTAGAAGGAAAAGCTAGTTTAAAGAAAGTTTGGCAAGAGACCCAACTAAAAGTCATCCCTAGGGCTTTGAGAATAAAACTGGAAGAACAATAGACTAAAGATGGAAAATTCTGCAAAGATTTTTGTAACAAATCCTCTTCACCCTCCAAGACAGTGGAGTCACCACATTCCCAGATGTGCTTCTAGAAAAAGTGGAAACAGCACTGAAGAAAACAAAGCTGGGAAAAGCAACTGGAACAGACCAAATATACACAGAAGAGGTCCATATTAGAAGCAACACAATTTTGAAGTTGTTAAGGACTTGATTCTGAAAGGAGGGGAAGATACTTAGGCAAGGAAAAAATATCAGATATTATTATCCAAAAAAAATAAAAAGATAATCAAAAGAACACTAACAACTACCAATTTGTGTGTCTACATTCTTATCTACATAAGTTATATGAAAATAACCCATACATGGATTGGGGGCATCCCTGGTGAGAGTATTAGAAGAACAAGTAGGTCTTCATAAATGACAGTCCTTGGTAGATGACATCTTTATCATTACACAATTTAGAGATGTAAAGAGAATATAAGTACATAATATATGTACTTGATGCTTGTGGATTATAAAAAGGTGTGACTCAGTGAGGCGAAACATTCTCTTAAAGGCTTCCCTCCAAGAAGAAAAAAAGCCATTTGTCTCACGTATATGTCAAAACCATACAAGATTCCTTGAAAGACATAATAAAAGAGATCACCTTGATTGATGACCCTCTGATCATTATTATCAAGATGTAAACAGGGAGACATACGCTCACCAAAAATGTTCACCACTGTCATCACTCAATGAATATACATTTATTAAGCAACTATGTTCTGGGTACCATGCTAAGTGTTGTGAATACAAAGGCAAAAATGAAACATTCCCTGTCATCAAGAAACTTATATAATCATGGGGGAGATGAAGTGAAGAAGAAGCTGAAGAGGGATTTCCTACCAAGGTAAGATCCTCCAGATGTTCCTGTTTGCAGATAACAGTGTGCTGATTGCATCTAGGCCCCAAGCATTGTGAAGACTCTCCCTAATGAGATGCACTAGCAGCACTCCAAAGGGTTTGGCATAACCATTGACTTAGGAAAAACTAAGATGCAGACTGTCTACTATCCAGATGATGACACATAGTTGGGTAGGCAATCTATAGAGCTCATCTGTCAGTAGGCATATCTTGGACAGACACTAAAAATAGGCAAGGAAGAGAAGGGAATAAGAGGAAGAGAGCTAGTTGAACTGTCTTTAGGAAACTGTAGTTCTTTTAACAACCCCAAGCTTCTCCTTGAAACAAAATCCCATTAAAAATACCAGCACTCTTGCAGTGTTGTATTGTTGGAAGTCATGGAATACTGACTTGGAAGAACTGAAACTAAGGATCACTGAAAGGGAAAGGCACATGGTGGGCATGAACAGGCTATAACAGCATAAATAATGGAATTATGGAGAAACAGGAAGCCACAAAAATGCATGCCTTCTTGGTCAGACTTTTTTGGGGGGGAGGTAAAAGAATCACTTGTGAGCTTTTCCATTCTTTTGAAACCTGACTTTGGAGCACTTGTAAAACTGGAGTAGAAGCAGGGTTGTGGGCCCCTCACTGGAGGTCCTTGAGCAGAGCCTAAATGACCACTTGGGGAAGACGCTGCGGATGGGATCCTCAAGGGCATGAATGGCTAGATGAAATGGATTCTGAAGTCTCCTCTAACTTGAAATCCCTGGATTCAATAAAAATTTTATTAATAATTGTAACGTATCTGGAGCATACTCCAAAGCAGAGAAATGGCAAAAAGTAAACAAAAGGCAGCAAAGACACCTTTGTATTTCACAATTATATTAAATCCCTTAAAAATTCCACGAGGGTTTGAATGTCCATAGGATCATAGCTCTAGAGCTAGAAAGGCCCCCAGAAGCCATCTGGTCCAATCCCTTCATTTTTCAGATGAAGAAACTGAGGGTCAGGGAGGCAAAACAGTTTGCCCCCAGTTACAGCAGTAGTGTCAAGAGGTGAGACTTAAACCCAATCCTTTGATTCTTCAAACAAACCATCACTCTGATCAGCCAGCCAATGAACATTTACTAAGCACCTACTATGTTCCAGGCACTGTGCTAAGCACTGGGGATACAAAGAAGGTAATGGAAAAGGACAGTCCCCTGCCCTGGAGGAGCTCGAAGTCTAATGAAAGACACAACATGCAACAACTACAGACAAAGCTGGAGACAGGATCATTTGGAAGTGTCTCAGAGGGAAGGCAGTAGAATTAAGGAAGATTCCAAAAGGCTTCCTGCAGAAGATGGGATTGCAGCTGGGACTTAGAGGAAGGCAGGAATAAGAGAGAATCCCAGGCATGGGACACAGTCAATGAAAATGCACCAACTCAAGAGCTGGAGTGTTGTGCAGGGAACAGTGAGGAGGCTGGTGACATTGGATTATAGGGTATGAAGAGGGAATTAAGTGTAAGAAGACTGGAAAGGTAGGGAATGGATGGGAAGAAGCTAGGTTATGAAGGACTCTAAAAGCCCTCCTTCAGATGATTTTATATTTGATTTTAGAGGCAATAGAGAATTGGGGGAGGGGGTGACAGTCAGAGCTAAGTTTTAGGAAGATCAATCTGATAGCTGAATGAAGGATGAACTCAAGTGGGGAGAGACTCGAGGCAGGCAGAACCACTAGTAGCTATTACAACAGTCTAGGCTTGAAGTGATGAAGGTTAGGGGGCAATAGCACCTCTTATATGAAAGATGTCCTGATGGTAAAATTGACAGGCCATGGAAACTGCTTGGATATGGAGGGTGAGAGAGAGTGAGGCGCTCAAGATGACCCCTAGGTTATGAGCCTGGGTGACCGGGAGGATGGTGTTACTCTCAACAATAATAGGAAAGTCTGAAAGCGGGGAGGGTCTGGGGTGAACGATAACAAGCTCAATTTTGGACATTTTAAGTTTTAAGATGTTTACAGGACATCCAGTTGGACATACTATTTCATTGTACCATGCTGCTTCCCATTGTAGAGTATCGTACTAAACTACTTACAGTAACTAAGACAATGGTCTCTAACCTCAAAGAATTTATAATCTGCCTTAGCTTGAAATTCTGCCTAATTCAGTCCCAACATCTAAAAGGTCTTAAGTAATAACGCAGATACATAAATCCTTCAACAACAGTCAATGGTTTCCAGATGTTTATTTCTTTATTTATTTCTACTACACACACACACACACACACACACACACACACACACACACACACACACACAGACTGGGTGAAGGAAATTGAGAGAACAGATTTGCTAAAAACAAATACTTCAAAATCAACATTTCTCTAAGCAAAGGTCTTCTTGTTAAAATTAGAATACTTTTATTTCCTTACTTTTTGCTTCATACAATGGAATAGACAAAGAAAAAAGACCCAAAAGGTATCTTTTGTTCACTGAATCCTTTGCTACATTTTAAAACAAACAATATATTCCATTCCCATTACCATCTTTTCCATCCAATTAAAAAAAATTCCCATTCTCCTCAAATTTGGAAAGCCAAGTAAGACAAAATTACTTTGACATTAAAAATGGCTCAATTAATTTACAGAAAGGCTTTCTAATGATTCCATGTAACTAATAAGTTATTTAACCAAATTTTAACCTGATGCAATTTCTAAGCTGAGAGTCAGGATTTATAACGAACTAGAATTGTGTTGTTATAATTGCCGCATATTTAGGGGAAATACTGAATGTATCTTTCAATCAGGCATCAAAGCCACGGTAACTGTTCAAAGTTTGAATTACCTTATAAAGGAAATGAATAGAACAGCAAGAACACTGAAATCTGTCGAAATGAAATGCCTATTTTAAAAAATCAAGTTTAATAGCAGGTTCAGCTTAAGAAGCTCAAGCAACAAATCACAAAGGCAGTCTTTTTTGCACAAAATATAAAAAGACAAATACTCAGCATAATAAGCATGAAAATTAGAAGGCGCTGTTGAAGCTTTAGTACTCAATCAATCACGACTCCCCTGCTACAGTTGGAATTTCTCCCACTGACATCCTGAGTAGCTTTGACCCTTCTTAGTTTCCAAGTCTGACAAAATCACATCTTGGAAGTGGTCAGACTACTGGCAACTGGTGAGTACAGTAAATCCCTTCTCATTCTGTAACTCCAGTAAATGTCCTATTTGCATTTTTTCCCACCAGATGTTTTTACCAAGTGCATACAAAAGGCCTACTGTGAACAAGATGAATGTACAGATCAATGTGTATCATAAGACCCCCTCCTCTCACTCCTCCCAACATCTAGCCTAGGAAAAGAGGATCCAGGCACCATCGTATGCACCCTTTTATTCTTTGTCAAATTCATTTTTTACCACAAATATATGAAAATAAAGAATGAAAGAGGACATTTGAAAACAGTGCTTACTTAGTCCAAGTGACTAGCATACAGGTGCTCAATTAAAACTTCTCTTATTAAAAAAATTAAACGCAAGCAGAAAGGACAGCTAAAAACACCACTGAGTCCTAATCATTACCAGCACATAACTGAATTTAACACACATTTAGTAAGCATCAGTAGTACAGGACTTGGCAACTGACTGTGAAAGGGAAGGGAACAAATGAATATGACTTGGGCTGGGAAACTGGGTGACTGGGAGAATAGTAGAGGAGATTCGTCAACAGAAATAAGTGAGTTGGGAGGAGGCTAAGATTGAGGGAGATGAGGGCCCACACCATGGTGCTGGCAAGGCCAGAGGAGGAAGTGATAGCACCTCTCATGCAAAAGCTGTTAGGATGGTAAAATGGACAGGCCTTGGAAACTGCTTGGGGTGAGAGAACTCAATTTTGGACCATGGGGGTTTGAGGTACTGGAACGATCTACAGGCAGAAATGTCCAGGGGCAATGGAAAATTCAGGGATGACCTTCAGGGGAGATAAAGATCTGGGAATTACCCCCACAGAGGTGATAATTAAAGTCACTGAAGTAGAGGAGATCACCAAAGGAGAAAACATTGAAACGGAAGTTTGAAGTTTTAGGAAGCCCTCATATCTGAAGCACTGAGAGATGAATTACAGTGAAGAAAGAGTCAGACAGGTAGGGTGAGAACCAGGAGAGGACAGCTCTACTGAAAGTGAGGGGTGGAAAGTATATGGCAGTGTTGACAATGGCAAATGCTACGTAAGAATCAATGAGTCTAAAGGCTAACTTGGGAGAGAGCTGTTTTTTAGGGAGCAGGGCAAAATTCAGCTTGCAAGGGGTTAAGAAGTGGATGCAATGGGGAGTAATGAGGGAAGTTAGCATTAGAATAACATGGAATGATTGATATGGCAAGATCTCAGAGGAGCTGAGAGGGAACATGTGGAGAAATGAATCTTGGCAAGCAGACAGAAAGGTTTTGAGGTGAAGGAGGAAAGTGAAGTGGGAGATGAGGGCAAAGCATTTGACAAATGGACAAGATGATGAGGTGTAGGTTATAGGATAGTAAGTAATGCGATTCAGAATGGCCACACACTGACGATTCTGACATTTGTCTGCCTTCCAAAATGGTTGTGACTGTCCTTACAGGGAATTGCTAATGAGTTCTGTTTTAGACATGGTGATCTTGAGATACTGATAGGGCATCCATGTGGAGATGTCTAATCGGTAGCTGCTAGTGAAAATTATAAAGCTTGGAAGAGAGGTCAGAACCAGAGGTATAGATCTGGGGGTCAGCTTCCTGGGGCACAGGTGAAACTGGGAGAGCAGATGAGATCACCAAGGAAGAAGTGTGTATGAAGAGAAGAGAGAGAAAAAAAAAAGCCTTTCTTCAGACAGAAAAGGAGACAGTGACAAAAAGAAAGGAACAGGGGTTAGGGAGGCAGGTAAAGAAGCAGGCCAGTGAAGCCTCCTTAGAATAGCAACAACTCCCTTTTATGCTTTCCTCATAACAATTCAGTGAGGCCCAGAGTGAAAAAGTATTACTATCTCTATTCTAAGTATAAGTCAATTGAAGCCTAGAGAGGTTAAGTGATTTGCTTGGGTCACAAAGTGTGGAAGGCAGGATTCCAATCTCCTGACTCCAAGTCCTGTGATCTCTCTAAATCATGCATCCCATTAGGGGAAAAAAGTGGAATATTAAGAGATACACAAAGTCAAATGATTCAGATAGGTCTGAAAGGATAAAAACTAGCAAAATGGAAGAGATAGTGTGGCCTATCTAGCAAGAGCTCATGATGTCAGTGATCATTTTAAGAGAATCCTTTCAGAAAAGTGACAGGAAAGAAAACAGAGTTATCAGGGACTGAGAAGCAAGAATATAAACTACTAGTTAGAGTGGTTTTCAGCTACTCAAATAATTCTATTTGAATAAAAAGAGAAACAAACTGAAAAAAGTACAATTGCTTCTCCCTTTAAGATAACACAACGTATAAATCTTCAAACTTATAAAACAGATAAACTAAGAAGAGTGATCACAGAACCAGGGAATTTGAGAGGTGAGAAGAACCGCACAGTCTAACCCGTATTTGAAAGGAAATTCCACTCTGGCATACCTGACAAGTGGTCATTCTGCCTCTGCTTGAAGACCTCTGGTGAAAGGAAACCTACTAGCTGTAGGAGCCACCTATTCCCCTCTACTTGTTAAGGAGTTTTTCCTAACATCAAGCCTGAGTTTACTTTCATGCACTTTCCCCACATGGCAGTCCTTCCACCTAGCTGATGAACACTCCACCCTTTGGTCTGGTCAACTTTTCTCAAACAACTGTACAGTCAATGGCCTAGCTTCGTCATGAATTCAGGATATGACAGTGACCATTCCCAGATCTGTTAAGCCTGATGATTACCATCCAAATCTGGTTATTCATGTGAGTACAAATGATACTGCCAGAGGGAACCTAGAAAACAATGCTGGGGAACATAAGTCCCGGGCACAAAACTGAAGGACTCTGATTTACAAAAATGAAATCTATAAACTTTCAAAGCATTATCTTGAGAAAACCAGAGTTAGGAAAACTGTACTTTATTTCCTTGACTTCTCACCTCTCCCCACCACATCTAATCTGTTGCCAAGTCCTATCAATTTTACTTCTGTGCCATCTCTTATATACGTCCACTTCTCTCCTCTGCCATTGTGACTACCCTGTTACAGGCTTTCATCACCTTATCATTCTCCAATCCAGTGACACTGACCGTGTTCTTTCTTACACAAGACACATCATTTCCTGACTCCATGAATTTTCACTGGTTGTTGCCCATGCCTAGAATTCTCTTCCCCCTCGTCTCTACCTCTTGGCTTCCTTTAAATAACTCAGCTAAAAATCCCACCTCCTACAAGAAGCCGTTCTCGATCTCTCTAAATGTGAATGCCTAACTTTGTTGATTATCTGCAATTTATCATGATTACATCTTGCTTGCACACAGCTTCTTGCATGCTGCCTCACCCATTAGACTGTGAGGTCCTTGAGGGCAGGGCCTATCTTCTGCCTTTCTTTGTATCCTCAGTGCTTAGGACATGGTAGGCACTTAATGCTTGCTGATTGACTCTTGTTGATTTGCTGAAACACTGTAAGGCATGCATTTCAATAAAATTCAACATGCATTTCATTAAATGCCTGCTATGTGCTAGGCACTATGCTCACTGGTGAGAATTCAAAGGCAAACATGGAACTTTCTGCCCTTAAGTTTACAGTGCATTAAGGGGGAACAATATGTACACAAAGAACAAAATGGATCCAAAAGAATTTCAAATTCATTTGAGAAATCATGCAGCACTTTAAATGATTCTAAGCCTGCTCTCTAACACAAAAATACATCTTAAACATGAATATTCTTCCAGTGACACTCTATGGAGTATCACGAAGCAATCCTTGTATATGCAAAATTGTAGATAACCCAAAGACCATGGAGAAATAGATGGTGAGTGTGAGCAGGCTGTAGTATCTTAGCAGTGATGATTTATGTGTCAGAACTGGTATAAAAGACCTTGTGCAGGAAATGTATGATGACAGAATGAAGTGGAGCCACTCATGTCATCAGAGTGAAGGATAAAATATGGACAACCTATCAGATCCCACAGAATGGTAGAAGAGAAGTGATTCTTAACCTAGGGTCTGTCAACTTAAAAAAAATTTTTTTTGATAACTGTATTTTCACTATAATTGATTTCTTTGATAATTTTATATACTTAATTTTATGCTTATTAAAAACATTCTTCTGAGAAAGAGAGTCCACAGGTTTCACCAGACTCATTTCCAAAGGGATCCAAGATACACAAAAAGGTTCAGGACCCCTGAAATTAGAGCAAGGGTTAGCAATCTCCTGCCCACTGTATTTTAAAATATAAAATTATTCTTAGGTCTTCAGAGGCACAGAAACAGACTTCCAGTCAGATTTAAGCCTCTGAAAGTAGTCTGCCAGTCCCTGAAATAAAGGAAGTTTCTACTATATTGGGGGAAATCCTTTATGGAAGATCTGTGGAAGAACACTTCACAAAACGAGATTTGGGTGATTGGAGAGAGTACCTGATGGATGAGATCAGAGAGAGCAGAAATTACTGAAGCTCCTCAAAATTAGATTCTTCCAAGCTGGTTTGTTTACAAATTGGAAGTCATCCAGCACACTCCACTCCACCCCCCCACCTCCCTCACAAAAAAAAAAAAACACTACAAAAAAAGTCCTACATGTCCAATGAATGGAAAATGGTGGGGAAATGAAGGTATATTAATGTAATGAAATAGTGCTGCATTGTGAAAACCTGATGCCTACAAGGAACTATGGGAAGATCTCTACAGAGGGTCAAGTATAATTAGCAAAAAACAATCTAGTCTCAACCTCGAGTCCCAGAAACCTTGGGCTTCCTCCTAGTTCAATCCTAGCCTCCTTCCGTAAGTATGCTTATAATCTGTGGTTGCTTTGATAGCAGAAGCTTTAAATATTTTGGTGGTAAAAGGATGGAGAAGTGAAGTATGAGTATATGAGTAGAACACTGGTGGAAAACTTGTACACTGTCTTGTTACTGCTGAACTTTTTAAATTAATTTTTTTGTTATTCTGAACAAAATACAACATTAATACTTCCATATGTAAAGAAGAAAAAGTCTATATGAATCCACAAATCTCTAGTATAGACAGACTATATTTTGTTCTAAAGTAAATAATAAATTCAACATGTTCAATATTAAATTCAAGTCTCAAATATAACTAGGACATTCAGTTGCTTGACCGTGGTTGGTTATCTGACTTAAGGAATGGTATGCTAAAGATTGGTGATTCCAATGCATCTTACTAAATTTCAACAGACTAAACAAAAAAGCAGCACACCAGTAACAATCTACAACCTACTGGAATAAGATCTGCTTCCTAAAACTGCCATTTCATACAAACTAATAGTCTTACCTTGCATTCTCCTATCATGTAAGCTTACTTGGTTGTTATCTTGTAGAGTTCAAGAAAACAACTCCTTGGTAGTCAATGTCAATCAACTTGCTTTCTTTTTCTTTTTTTAATTTAAATTTAAAGAAATTTTTTATTCATAACGTTTTCTTTTTAAATGTTGAGTTTCAAATTCTCTCCCTCCCTACTATCCCCTTTCCCACCCACTGAGAAGGCAAGTAATATGAAATCAATTACACAAATGAAATAATGTAAGACATTTCATATTAGCCACATTGCAAAAAAAAATTTTAAAAAGGCAAGAAAAATAAAGTGAGAAAATTATACTTCAATTTGCATTCAGAGTTCATGAGTTTTCTCTCTGGAGATGGACGGTATTTTTTCATCATGAGTCTTTTGGAATTGTCTTGAATCACTGTATTGATCAGAGTAACTAAGTCTTTCACACTTGATCATCATTACAACATTGCTGTTACTCAATGATCTCTCAATTTTTACTTTACTTTGCATCAGTTCATATACTTGTCATGTTTTTCTGAAACCACCCCCATTATCATTTTGTGCAGCATGATAGTACTCCATCACAATCATATGCCACAACTTGTTCAGTCATTCCCCAATCGATAATTTCCAATGATCAAATGAGGGCATGATTTCCATCCTCTCAATTTCCAATTCTTTGCCACCACAAAAGGAGTGGCTAAAAAAATTTTTATACATGTAGATCCTTTTCCTTTTTCTTTGATCTCTTTGAGATACAGGCCTAGTAGTAGTATGGCTGGGTCAAAGGGTTTTATAGCCCTTTAGGCTTAGTTCCAAATTGTTCTCCAGAATTTGAGGCTCTGTTTGTAGCTGTTCTCACATTGTTGTCTTCTCAGTTTATATCTTGGTCTTTCCTGATACTGTAGTAGCTTTTTAAGATCAAGTTCTTTTGTTGTTTTTCGCTCATTTTCTCAGTCTATTTCTTCACTTTGAACTTTATATTAAAGCTGAGCTCTGTTCACCTGGGGGTGCAGAAACACTGTCCCAAGCTTCAGGCTTTTTTGTGCTGCTATTTTCAGAGCTAGTTTGAAGGGTCTGCAAGTTTTTGGTGCTTCCAAGACAGTGTGATCCCGAGAAAGGTCACTGCTTTCCTGGTCTATGCTATCATCTTTACCCAGGTATGGTCCCTGATCCCCTAAAGCCACAAGTGCTAGTGTTCCTCTTTGCTTTGGAGGCGTGACCAGGACTCCTGCTCTGTTATGACTGACCCCCTTCCCCCCAGTGTTCCTCTCTTCCCTGGAACTGTGTCTCGGATCTGTGTCTCAGAACTGTGTCTCAGAACTGTATATGGGCAACAGTTGCCAATCAGCACCAGCTGTACCCAGTGCCAACAAAGGGTCCCCTGTAATCTTTTTTTGACCAGCTGTCTAAACCCCCTTATCATCTACAAACTGAGAGTTCCCAAAGCTGCTGTGGCTGCTGCTGCATAGTGGGCTCCAGATAGGCTTCTACCCCAATGTCATAAACTTCTCCTGCCAACGTCCTAAGTTTTCTTAGGCCAGAAAAATGTTTCACTCTGACCTTTTGTTGGCACTGTGACTCCAAAATTTGGTTTGAGGCATTATTTTAAAGTTGCTTAGAGGGAAATACTGAGAAAGTTCAGCTGGACTAACTTTAATTTGCCATCCTGGCTCAATGTCATTCAATTTGTAACTGAATTTAAGTATCATTTTTATTAAGTTGGTAGAGCCTAACCATGAACAATGAATATCTCTCTAATTATATGTCTTCCTTTATTTCTGTAGCTCAAACCCCATCTCCTATTTGAGACCTTTACTGGTTCCCCTAGCTGCGTCTCTCTCCATTCCCTGAAACTGCCTTGTATATATGTGTATATGTTGGTTCCTTTGATAAAATGCAAGTTCTTTAAGGGCAGGGAATGGTCATTTAGCACATAAGTTGATTAATAAATTTGTACTGACTAATAGTTGGATCTATTTAAATCCTGAGTTTATCTTAGTAAATTAACTCTAGAATATTTTATGCATTTTAAACTTATTTTGAGAACTTCCTTATTTTTTGTTGTTGTTAGGACTATATAAAAATGCTGAAGAATTTTATTGATTTCTTTTGTCTCCTGCTAATTTACTGAAGTTGTCAATCACTGATTAATTAATTACCTCCCTCACTAATTCTCTGGGGCAAAGGTTTTTAACCTGGTATGTGTGAACTTAAAAAAATTTTTTTGATTACTGCATTTTACTATAATTGACTTCTTTTGTAAGCCTATATATTTAATTTTATACATTTAAAAACATTTGTGGGGGGAGAGGGAAGGAGGGAGAGATAGGTTTCCTGAATGCTTGCCAGAGGGAGGATTCATGGCACACAAAATGTTAAGACCCCTTGCTCTGAGGTATTCTAAGTAAATCATCATGTAATCTACAATTATGGATATTTTGGTTGCTCTTTGCATATATTTGTACCTTTACTCACTCTTATCTCAGTGCTATATTTAGAATTTCTAGAACTGTGTTGGGCAAGTAGGTGTTGCAGTGGGTAGAGCGTCCAGCCTGGAGTTAGGAAGATTCATCTTCCTGAGTTCAAATATGGCCTCAGACACTCAGTACTGTGTCTAGTATTTGTATGACCCTAGACAAGTCACTTCACCCTCTTTGCCTCTGTTTCCTCATCTATAAAATGAGCTGGAGAAGGAAATGGTAAATCATTCCAGTATCTTTGCTAAGAAAACCCCAAATGGAGTCACAAAGACTTGGACATGACTGAAATAAATGAACAAGAACTGTGTCAAATAATAGTGGGGAAAAGGAAGTTATATGTTCAAATATTTTCATGGTTATATTATACAAAGTTGCAGAAAAAAAAGGAAGCATCCTTAAAAATCCAACCAATAGTGAAATGGTTAAATAAATTTTGGTAATTCATGCAAAAGAAAACTACAACAAGTAAGATGGACAAGAGTGAGGAATACAAAGAAATCTGCAGTCTTTAATGCAATAATGAAAAACAAGAACAAAAACTCACCATATACACAGGAAGAATACATAATATGACCATAGAAAGTCAATGATCATGAATTGAGAAAGGATTCTAATGGGGTCTTAGATGAAGCAACTGAATAATTTTCATGATACTTTATGTATTGAGATGAATGCAAATGTAAATAGTTATAAGTATATTTGTTTGCACTGATGTTCAATGTTAAGTTTTAACATTCAGTTGAAAAATAATAATGGAGAAATTGGGCATTTGAGCTTTACTACTGTATATAATGGAAAAGTCCCTAGTGTTTTTCCATTGCAAAGAATACAAACTCTTGGATTAAAAAATATTTTTTTTTATCATATTAAAGAAAGGTCCTTTCCTGTCTGCCTCTGCTTTTTAGGTTTTTTAACATAAATGAGTACTGTATTTTCTTAAAAACTTTTTTCCTGCAACTTTTAATGCGGTTTTTGTTGTTTATATGATTCATTATGCTCATTGTTTTCTTAACATTGAACCATCCTTGCATCCTTGGTATAACTCCAACTAGGCCATACTGAATAACTGGATATGTTACCGTAGACTCTTTGCTAAAGCTTTGTATTAAAATTGCGCATCAATATTCATTAGTGAAATTGGTTAGTAGTTCACAGAATAACACAATTTCAAAATTGGAAGGAACCTTAGTGGCCATTTAGTCCAACCCATAAGCAAAAAAATAATTCCTTCAAAAACAGACCCTGACAGTGGTCATCCAGCCATTGCTTGAAAGGCACTATTTCTTGAAGAAATCTATTTCATTTCTGGGTAGCTCCAATTTTTAGGAAATTTTCTTTATAACAAAGCCTAAATTTGCCACTTTGAAATTCTACTCATTCCTCTAACGTCTGTCCCTTGGGCCAAAGAAAATAAATCTATCATCTCTTTGACATGAGATATGACATTGACATGATAGCCTGTCTCCTCTCAATCTTCTATACTTTGGGCTCAATATCCTCAGTTCCTTCAACCAGGCCTCATTTAAAGGCCTTGAACTTTCAAGGCAAGAAGCCAAGGCCCTCACCCTCTTGGTTGCCCTTTATCTTATCAATCTCTTTTGTCAGATGTGCTTTCCAGGACTAAACAGCACTACAGACGGTGTCCTAGAAGCATAGTCCATACTATACTCATAGTACAATTGGATGGCCACCTGTTTATTCTTGGAATCTAGGTCTCTTTAAAAAATGTTTTTACTAGAAACTGGACACTGAACATCAATACAAACAACTAAACTCACTTCCTAATTGTCTACATTTAAATTAGTTGATTTCTATCCAAACTCTCATGATAATCCTTTCCTCTAAGTCTTCATCAGGATCCTTTGTCCATTAATTCTCATGTATTTTTCCTCCTAGAATCAGAGCCTGCACCCAACTCACCTGATTTTCAATTTTTTTCCTTATTTCTTATTTCATAAAGGTCTTTGCAGGTTTCACTTCATACCTCATACCTGTCCCTCTCCATTGTATTATAACGTTCAATTAGAGTTGTCATTCAAAACTTAGTATATGTTATCCATACTTGAGTATCCATATTAGAAGGAAAGACTTGGGGGCATGGGGAATGGATATTGATATAGATGCCTCTCTTCCATCTCCCACAAAAGGAATCAGCAAACATTAAAAAGCATACAGAAGAAAACTAAAAAGTTCAGAATAAGATATAAGTAGGGCGATTTTGTTAATGTTGCATTAAATTTAATGTACATTTTTAGGAAACTGCAAAAACAGGGGTTCATATACAATGTTTTGTTCTTGTGTTCATGTTTTTAGTTGTTTAAATTAGTTAACCAAATTAAAAATAACTAAGAATGACAATAAAGATTACGTTACTGAAACTTGGATATGGAGTATTTTCTCCCCAAATTGTTATGGATGCATCATTTTCACACCTGATTCTTCCATAAGAACTAGTACATAGTGTATTGTGTGGCTTTCTGGGGAGAGAGGTACATTCTGGTTTATGACCCAGGAAACAAAGCAAAATGTAAAAGTGAGTCCTAGGCAATAAGTTAAGCAAGACCAACTGAGTTAACTAGACTCAGCTCTACTACGCAGCAAAGTCCCACAAGTCAGTCAAGTCAAGAAACCTTTATTAAGTGCCTACTATGTGCCAGGTACTGGGCTAAGTGCTGCTAGGCTCTAAGGGGACCTCAGAAGACATTTAATCCCATAGCTATCAACTATAATCTCTTCCAGAACACCCCTAACAAGGAGTTATCCTACCTTCACTGGAAGACTTGTACTCAGAGGAACAGAGGACTTATTCTATTTTTTGGATAACTTTGATTGTTGGGAAGATTTTCCTTACAGGGAATCTAAATCTACCTCTTCTGCTCCCCCCTAACTAGGGACCTCCAAATGAATAGCTGGGATCAAAAAATGATTTGGATAGAGTTTCCACCTAATGCTGTTAGTTTTTCTCTCAGATACTAAACACAACAACTGAAGCCCTTGTCAAATGCCAGCCCTTCAGACACTTGGAGACAACTATAATATTGCCCTCTAAGTCTTCACATCTCTAGGCAAGAGGTTCTTAGTATCTTCAGTCAAGCCTTATATGGTATCATCCTAAAGCTCTTTACTGTCCTAGTCACCAGATGCTTTCCTAATGATCAAAGCAAAACCTAAGACTTTGAACTTTTTCCAATTAGATTTTATCTCCTGTTCTACCCTGCTGATATCTTTCTGGATCCAGAAGCTGCCACCTCACCTGTTAGATATTCATCCCCCCACCCCCCATAGCTAAGTTATTTGCAATTAGATAAACATCAGTTAATCAACAAGCATTTACAGAGCTTTTACATGTCAGTGGTCAGAGCTACAAATGCAAAAGCCAAACAGTCCTTGCAACAACACAAGTGTATAAGATAAAAGGTATGAGATAATGTTTTTGGAGGGGGATACACTAAGAACCGGGGGCTCAAAAAAAGACTCCTGCAGAAGGTGGTACCTGAACTGAGTCTTGAAGGAAAATGGAGTCAGAATGGTTAGGTGAGCAAAGAGGGCATTCTAGGGTCCAAAACCCAGAAGCAGTTTCAGTTTGGCTGGACTGCAGAGTGGATGAAGTGGAATGATATAGAATGAAGAAGGAAAGGTCAGAGGTGACTAGGTTATGAAGAGTTCCCCACTAAGAAGGTGTTCTTTTCATCCAAGAGGTGATAGGGAACCACTAGTTTATTCAGTGTAGGAGTGACAGGGTCAGACCTGGGCTTTAGGAAATCACTTTTGATGGACTGGAGAGGGAAGAGATTTGAGGCAAGGTGATTGATTGATCAATTAGAAGGCTATTGAAACAGATGGCAAGGCCCAGAGAAGATGGTTTTTGGGAAACATGGGTAAGTCAGAGATATGGGAATCTGGAGGGAGTATTGGTGGGGAAGAGACGTGGCAGAAGAAAAGACTTGGCAACTGAATGGATCTGTGGGATGAGCAAAAGTGAAGAATTGAAGTTGATATTGAGGTGGTGAACCAAAATGACTAGAAGAAATAGGGATTTTTGGAAGAGGAGAGGGGGAAAGTTAGAGTTTTGGACATGAGACTGAGATGTCTATGGAAGACACAGTTGGAAATGTCCAACAGACAGCTTTTCTATTATTTTGTTTAATCTTTAATATCTTTCTTATTTACTGTTAGATTTGTCTAAATCTGAATGGGGTATGTTGAAATGACCTAAAATTATTTGCTTGTTATCTTAAGTCTTTTTGTAATTCAATTAGCTTTTCCTTTAATTATTCAGAAGATATTCAGTTTGGTGCATACATATCCTATATGGTTTCTTTAAGCATAACGTAATTCCTGTTTGCCTATTTTTACTGCTACCTTGTCTGAGATCATGAATATGACTACTACTGTTTTGGATTTAGATGAGACATAATCAATTTCACTCTGGCTCTTCACTTTATTTGTCTATGAAGTGTTTTTATTTTATTCATTAAAGTATATTATTTCTTTATGGCGTGAATTATTGGGTTTTGCTTTGTAATACATTCTGTCACCATTCATCATTTTATGGACAGTTCAGTCATTAAAATTCCTGGTTATGATTGTTTTCTTCCCGATAAAATTCTATTATATCTTTCTTTTGGATAAAGGAAAAAAAAATCACCAAGAATTATCTGTAGTTGGCAATCAGACGCCAGTTTTCTCCCTTTTCTTCTCTTCACCTAGCCCAAAAGGGTCTTGCCCCTTTTTTTCTTTTGCAATAGGCCCTCCATAGGTATAGTATGTTTTGTTTAAAGTAATGCCCTCTCAAATCCCAACTTCTGGCACAAATAGCTTTCCTCTCTTCCAACATAACATCCTTTATTCCACATCTGAATGATCTACACATCTAGAACCTCAATCTGAATAGATACTAAATCATTTCACCTTTCTCCTTTCCTTCTTCCCATGAGCAAAGACCAAAGGTCAACAAGCATTCATTAAGTGTCTACTGTGTTCCAGATACTGTGGTAAGTGCTAGGGAGAGAAAAGATAGAAAAGAAAAACAAAAACTAAAAAACTTCCTGCCCTAAGAGGAGTTCAAAGACTAATAGAGGAGACAGCATACAAACAACTATACACACACAATAACATGAGGTAATCTCAGAAGAAAGGCACTAACATTAAGGGAAGCTGGGAAAGACTTCTGTGCAAAAGGTGGGATTTTAGCTAAGACTTGAAGGAAGCCAGGGAAATCAGGAGAAAGAAGTGAGGATGGAGAACATTCCAGGTGTGGGGGACAAGGTGTGAAAGTGCCTGGATTTTAGAAATGGAATGTCTTGTGCAATGAATAATGAGGCAGTGTCACCATGTAATAGTATGTGGAGGGGAGACTGGAAAGGCAGGAAAAGGCTTTTTTTATTATTAAGGACTTTACTGGAGTTTTTTGAATGGAGATGGAGTGACATGGTAAGACCAGTACTTTAGGAGGATAATTTTGACAGCCAAGTGGTGAAGATGTTGGGAAGTTAGAAACAACAGGACTTGGCAGCAGATTGGATATAGAGAGTGATGAAGCATGAGGAGGAAGAAGGATGACACTTAGATTTCAGTCTCTGAGACTGGAAGAATGGTGATGGCCTTGGCTGTAACAGGGAAGTTAGGAAGAGGAATAGGTTTTGGGGAGAAGATAAGGCATTCAGTTTTAGACATGTTGATTTAAAAATATCTATGGGATATCTCATTCCAGATATACAAAAGGCAGTTGGAGATGTGTTCTAGTTCTAGAGGTCAGGAGAAAAGGCAGGGCTTGATAAATACAGTTCAGAATCACCTGCACAGAGATGATAACTGAATCAATGTGAGCAAAGAAGGCCAAAGACACAGTCCTGCAGGAGACCTATGACCTTTGGGCCTGAAGAAAAGTGTGGCAAAGGAGACTGAGAAGGAGCAATCAGGTAAGAAAACCAAGAAAGAGGAAGAGGTAGCAAGGAGAAGAAGGTGCTGGACAGTGTCAAAGGATGCAAACACGTTGAGAAGAGTAAGGACTGGAAAGCGCCATTAGATTTGACAATTGAAGGATCTTTGGTAGCTCTGGAGACAGAAGTTTCAGCTGACTGATGAAGTTAGAAGCCAGATTGCAAAGAAAAGTGGAAACACAGATTTTACATGGCTTTTTCAAGAAGTTTAGCCATGAAAAGAAAGTGAAAAACCTTTATTTCTTTGGATATCTTTAGACAAAGCAGGATTCCTCCACTAAGTGTCACAGTGGATAGAGCACTGCATGTGGTGTCAGGAAGACTTGAATTCAAATCCAGCCCCAGACATTTACTAGTTATATGACCTCAAGCAAGATACATGACCTCTGTCTGCCTCAATTTTCTCATCTGTAAAGTGGAGATAATAATAGTACCTACCTCCCAGGAATGTTGTGAGGAGAGAATGAAGTATTACCTGTAAAGCACCTTGCAAACCTTAATGCATCATAGAGATGCTAGTTGTTGTTATCGTTATTATTCTCATCAGCATCTCCCCATTCGGTATTTAAGCACTGGACCCCTCACCTTGCCATTTCAAGTTATATCAGTTTACCTTCCTTAAATTTCTTTTGTCTCCTGTGTTTTCATTTCAATCATCACCTTCTTTGCAAAAAAAATATACAGAAGAGACAAGAAAAGAAATTCTATTTAAGATAAAAACAATGCATTAAATAATCTTGGAATTTATCTACCAAGTCACAGGCAGGACTTACAAAAATAGAAGGGCAAAACAATTTTTCTAAACATAACCAAAACAATTGAAGGAATGACAGCCTATGTCCCAGATTGGAGTATACTGCTATAGTAGAAATGATAAGCTAATCAAATTATTTAAATGATTTTATACCACAGCAACAAAATTACCAAATAAATATTCTCAAGTATTAGACAAAATCCAATCCAATCCAACAAGTATTTGCTGATTGCCCTCTCTTTGTGAGAGAGGCAGGGCTATCCCTATCCCGTGGATAGGGAGCTCAACTTAAGAGTTGAGAAGGCTTGGGCTCTGTTCTGGCATCTGATAATTATTAGCCACAGCACCAGAGCCAAGGTCATTTCACCTCTCCGGGCCTCAGTTTGTTGGTGTTATTTCTGATTCTGTAGCATTAACTACACCTCTTAGGTTTGTGCTATCTGAAGCTACAAATGCTGGCTGGCCAAGGGAGTTCCTGACCCATTCGACATGATCTCCCAATCATCTTGATTCTCATGGACATTTCCTAGAAGGGGGGTGTCTCCAAAATAGCTGGACATGTCCTAGCACCTTGCTAAGAGGACACATAGAACTCCTGACTGGTACCAGTGACTGAAGCAGTTTCCTGATAATGGACTGACATATTATTTCTGCCCTAGGACTTCTGGAAATGTGTTTCCATGATGGATGGAGGGAGGGGATTTATCTCTCCCCTAAAAGTTGATAATGATAATTTGGAGGAGATGTACATGGCCAAGTGGTCTATGCATGCCCACGTAGGCCTGAGAAAGGAGTTCATAGATTTCAAATTTGGGGCTGTCTTCTGATTTTTTGTTTCTTTTTCTGAGCATAGGTGATCCTTAAAATGGATATTTCCAGCAGTGGGAAGGTAAACTCATGGGTAATCCTGAGCTGGAGAGTTGATCACCAACCTTCCACCCAGAGAAGAGTTTCTTGACAGCACATGTCTCTGAGAAGAGGATTCTGCAATCTAAGGACTAAAGTCCTTGAGGGGTTAGAAGATGTGAACTTTGTCAACCCTCCAGAGCACTGCTGACTTTCTCGGATGATGCAGGTCCAAGGTAAAGGGGGAATTTCTGTTTAGCAGTCCCACAAAGTCTCTTTACCTTCAGAGGCAATCTAATGGGTATGATGAGTTGAGTGTTTTACATTTCTATATTTATTACTGGGTTCCTTTGTGCCCTTTGTAGTGTATGTATGTTCTGTTGTGAGTACAATAAAGGCTGTCCTATACCCAAGACTCATATTGTAAACTCAGTGCCTTTATGGGAGATGATGGGCCTGACACCAACTTTGGGGAAAATCCTAGGTATAAGCAATATTTAAACTTTGTTTTAGAAATCTTGCAGGACAAATCTTGGTGAAGTCATAAGCCAAGAGACTCTTTGGGTTAGGTCTCCAAGTCTGGACCTGGGCTGATCTGAGTCTAGGCTAGGAAAAGAAGGGAAGAGAACTGGGATTATAATGCTCCTATAATAAACTATAGAAATCTAGTGCTAATTTCATTCTTTTTTTTTGTCTAAAGAGGGGGATAAAAGGAAAGGAAAAAGAAACAACATTCAAAACCTTGAGTCTGAATGGAAAAAATTTACATAAAATGAAAGAGGGCAGATTACAATAGTCATCATCATCATCATCATAACAGCTAACATTCATATAGCATTTACTACATGCCAGGCACTGTGCTAAGAGCATTACAATTATTATCTCATTTGATCCTGGAAGGTAGGTGCTATTATCCTCATTTCATAGATGAGGAAATTGAGGCCAGCAGAGGTGAAGTGACTTGCCCAGGGTCACACATAATTAAGCATCTGAGGCTGAATTTGATCTCAGGTTTTCTCGACTCCAAGTCCAGTGCACTATCCACTGTGCCAAGGGCCTCCCCCAGGTACAAGTGGTTAGTTCAGCAGAAGGAAGAGAAGCAGATTGGGAGAGGATGAGGTAAAGAGAGGGAAGAGAAGGAGCTCCTACCCAGGTCTTCTGGGCTCCTATTCACTTCTTTTTTTTCTTTAACAGGTTCCAGGAAGGCCCATTTGCTTTCCAGTTTCTATTGCCATTAATCATGTTTCTGCCCAGTGTTTTTTCTCTTCTTCTCTGGCCTACTGTAGAATTGAATCTGGACACTGCCCTTTAAGTTTTCTAAGGTTTCTAAGTTTTCTACTGTTGTTTTGTTTTTAATTAATATTGGTTAAAAAAAGAAGTAACAGGCAGGAAATAAAAATGCTGCCTCCTATTTGTTTCCCCACCTTGTCTTTTTTTCACTTATACCCTGTAGGAAGGCAGATATATGATAGAGAATTCTATACAAAGTATTCACTTCTATCTTTTGAGGAAAAATACACTCAGCCCATCTTGGGCATTTCATCACAGGAATGAAAGTGAAGTGGAGAAGATGGGTATGGGGCGGGGGTGAGGAACCTTTAGCCTTGAGTATATATGTGGCCCTCTAGGTCCTCAGGGGTGGCCTTTTCACTGAGCCCAAGTTTGACAGAACAGATTCTTTTATTAAGGGGATTTGTTCTGTGAAGTTTGGATTCAGTCAAAGGGCTGCACTTGAGGACCTAGAGGGTCACATGTGGCCTCAAGGTTGCAGGTTCCCTACTCCCGGGGGGTGTCCATGTGGGATGAGAGGGGGTGGTGAAAAGGTAGGATGCTGTCAATGGAAAGAATAGCCAGCTGGAGAAGCAGTGGGGCATTTCTGAATTAAAAAAACTGTCTTTTCTTACTTCTGATAGTCCTCCTGCCCAGAGACAGGAGGAGTCCTATATTGGCCAAGGGCAAAAGTAAAGACTAGAAAGGGATGGAACCCAATCTCAGGCACAACTGCCTGATGGGAAAAGGTGGGGTCAAGAAAATTCCATGTTGTATGGCGACTGTGGCCAATGATTTGGGACTCGTATGAAATAATCTACTTACATTGACAAAGGGATTGCCTGTAGGTACACATATATTTCATATATACATGAGTGAAATACCCATACAGGGACCTTTATTCCAGTACCTTTAAAAAATCTTAACTTTTGAGGGACCGGGGATGGAGTCAAGATGGCAGAGTAACAGCATTCACTTTCTATAGTGCTGCCCCCAAGCCCAGCCAAATACCTGTAAAAAATGGCTCTAAACAAATTCTGGAGCTGTAGAACCCATATAACGAAGGAGTGAAGCAAATCTCCAGCCCAAGACAGCCTAGAAGGTCATCGAGAAGTGTCTATTGCACCACGCAAGGAGAAGAGCACAGTCCAGTAGGGGCTGTACTGGCACAGAGGGGACCTGAGCAGATCTTGGGGAGAATGAATCTCTCATATTTGTGGCAATTTCCAGACTTCAGGACCCCAAAACACTGAGGACAAATTGGAAAAGCATGTGGGACCAGTGCAGGAGAGTGAGTAGTCTGGCCCCAGACCCAGGGCGGAGTGGGGATGGAATGGGGGGGGGGGAAGGGGGAGGATGCAGAGTAGCCTGGAGAAGCCACAAAGGCAGTAGGGGCAGCTGCAGCCACTGTTTCTGGAGCTCTAGGCCCACAGATTGTGGGGGATCGAGTGGCTGACAGTACATCCTCCACCCCCACTGGAAGCAGAGAACTATCTTGACAAAGAGCTCAAAAGTCACGTAAATGGATGGGGAAATAAACAAAAATCGGAAAAAGAATCAGACTATAAAATCTTACTTTGGTGACAAGGAAGACCAAAGCATGCAAACAGAAGAAAACAAAGTCAAAGCTCCTCCATCAAAAGCCTCCAAGAAAAATATGGATTGGTCTCAGGCCATGGAAGAGCTTAAAAAGGTTTTTGAATATCAAGTAAGAGAAGCAGAGCTAAAATTGGGAAAAGAAATGAGAGGAATGCAAGAAATGAAAAAAAAAGTCAACTGCTTACTTAAAGGAGACCCAAAAAAATTGTGCAGAAAATAACACTTTAAAAAATAGACTAACCCAAATGGCACAAGAGAGCCAAAAAGCCAATGAAGAAAAGAATGCCCTAAAAAGCAGAATTGGCTAGATGGAAAAGGCGATCCAAAAGCTCATGGAAGAAAAAAATTCCTTAAAGATTAGAATGGAGCAGATGGAAGCTAATGACTTTATGAAAAATCAAGAAATTATAAAACAAAACCAAAGGAATGAAAAAATAGCAGACAATGTCAAATATCTCATTGGAAAAACAACTGACCTGCAAAATAGATCCAGGAGAGACAATTTTAAAATTATGGGACTACCTGAAAGCCATGATCAAAAAAAGAGCCTAGAAATCATCTTTCATGAAATTATCAAGGAAAACTGCCCTGATATTGTAGAACAAGAGGGTAAAATAAATATTGAAAGGATCCACTGATTACCTCCTGAAAGAGATCCAAAAAGAAAAATTCCCTAGGAATATTATAGCCAAATTCCAGAGTTCCCAAATCAAGGAAAAAATCTTGCGAACAGCCAGAAAGAAACAATGCAAGTACTGTGGAAATACAAATCAGGGTAACACAAGATCTAGCACCTTCTACATTAAGGGATCACAGGGCTTGGAATATGATATTCCAGAAGTCAAAGGAACTAAGGCTAAAACCAAGAATCACCTATTCAGCAAAACTGAGTATAACACTTCAGGGGAAAAAATGGTCATTCAATGAAATGAAATTCCAATGGAAGACCAGAGATGAATAGAAAATTGGATTTTCAAACACAAGAATCAAGAGAAGCATGAAAAGGTACATAGGAAAAAGAAATCATAAGGGACTTACCAAAGTTAAACTGTTTACATTTCTACATGGAAAGATCATATTTGTAACTCTTGAGACTTTTCTCAGTATTTGGGTAGTAGGAGAGATTATATACATATAGACAGAGGGCACAGGGTGAGGTGAATAGGAAGGGATGATATCTAAAAAAATAAAAGTAAGGGGTGAGGGAGGAATATATTGGGAGGAGAAAGGGAGAAATGTAATGGGGCAAATTATCTCTCATAAAAGAAGCAAGAAAAAGCTTTTTTCAATGGAGGGGAAAAGAGAGGAGATAAGAAGGAAAAAGTGAAGCTTACTCTAATCACATTTGGCTTAAGGATGGAATAACATCCACACTCAATTTGGTATGAAAATCTCTCTTACACTACAGGAAAGTAGGGGAGAAGGGGAGAAGAGGGGCATGGTGGGGGGGGGGAGGAACAATAGAAGGGACAGTAAATGGGAGGAGGGGGTAATCAGAAGTAAGCACTTTTGGGGATGGACAAGGACAAAAGAGAGAATAGAATAAATGGGAGGCAGGATAGGATGGAGGGAAATATAGTTAGTCTTTCACAACATAACTTTTATGGAAGTCTTTTGCATAACTACACATGTATAGCCTATATTGAATTGCTTGCCTTCCCAGTAGGGATGGGTGGGGAGAAGGAAGGGAGAGAAGTTGGAACTCAAAGTTTTAAAAAAGAAGGTTAAAAATTGTTTTTACATGCAACTGGGAAATAAGAAATACAGGTAATGGGGTATAGAAATCTATCTTGCCCTACAAGAAAACAGAGGAAATGGGGATCAGGGAAGGGAGGGGTGTGACAGAAGGGAGGGCAGATAAGGGGAAGGGGTAATCAGAATGCAAGATGTCTTGGGGTGGGGGGAGGGGAGAGATGGGGAGAAAATTTGGAACTCAAAATCTTGTGGAAACTAAAAATAAATAAATAAATAAATTTTTAAAAATCTTAATTTTTAGTTTCACTACTTTTATCTCCCCAAATTAAGCCTAGAATGGGTCTCCACGGATAAAGTTTTGTTGCTGAAGAGAGCCAGGGAGAGCTATATACATACTAAAGACCAGAAACCTTCAGACAGACTTTGGTCCCTAGAGGGGTTAACTGCACACACAATCCCTCCCTCTCCTAGCCTACCACCCATCTTAGCCCCAGGGATATGTGCAGTTATGAAGAGCCAGTGACCCTCCCTTGGCCCACTGACATCTTATTGTGGATGATTGACTAAGTCATTACATTGGAGTGAGGGAGAAGGGGAATGTAGGGAAGAGTTATTGACTCATGGCTATTGTGGAGCTGAGCCTCACCCTTGGACTCAGGCCTATGAAAGGAAGCAGTCAGATCTAGGAGAGAGGTCAGAGATCCAGAGAGAGCTATGAGGCTAGATAGAGACCACAGAGCAGACTTAGGTCCCTGGGGGGAAGGAAAGAATGCCTTCTGAACAACCCTGCCCTGCAAGGGCTCACTCAATCATGGCAACCAGAGGCAGAAGTGGGACACTGATGTCCAAAATGCCTGGCCACATCTTCCTTGAGTAAAGGAGGGAGATTTGTCCCAGACACTACAGAGTTCCTAGACTCTCTTTCTTAGGAAAAAATGGAATTTGTTCTGGACTACATCGAGTACACTGGAGGCAGCTAGGTGGCTTAGTGGAGAGAGTGCTGGGCTTGGAGTCAGGAAGACCTGAATTCAAATTCAGCCTCAGACATTTATTTAGCTGTGTGACCTGGGGCAAGTCACTTAACCTCTGTTTGGATAGTGGATAGAGTACTAGACCTGGAGTCAAGAAGACCTGAATTCAAATCTAGTCTCAGACACTTATTAGCTGTGTGACTCTGGGCAAGTCCTCAACCTTTATCTGCCTTAATCCACTTAAGAAAATGACACACCACTCCAGAATCTTTGCCAAGAAAACTCCATGGATGATACTGGCATGCTGTGATCCACTGGGTCACAAAGAGTTGGATACAACTGAACAACAACGAGTTCCTAGACTTAGCCTTCTAGAGAGAAGAATAATGGCTCCACTTGAATTCCTGAACCCAGCATTCTGGAGAAAAGAGCAATCATGTTGCTCTTGAGCTAAAAGAACAGCCATGGACAGTGTGGAAGAACATGATATTTACTGGACATTTGCCCTTTACTATTGCTACCAAGAATTACTTATATGGTGTGCGTAGGCCTGACAGCAATGCAAAATACAAGATTTCCTTTCAGGGGCCCCCCAAACCTTTGTTTATCATTCCAAATCTGGAAGACTGTAGATGTCCTCAGAAGAGAGTAAAGGGTCATCTCTCAGTCTCAATTGTGTTTCCCTTCTGAGGGAGTCTCAACCACAGGGTAACAGGAGGAATTTGAAGAACTATTTAGGTCCTCAGAGGGAAAGCTGGACTCACCATAGAGGAAAGGAAAACTACCCTGTTTATGGGATCCTATGATCTTTTGTGTGGTTTTGTTTGCTATCTAGTATATTCTGGAAGCTTTAAGGCTAGCATGGGAGCTGAAGGGCATTTTTACCAACATTTATAGAAGCTGCATAGACCTCAAAACCTGGCTGTGTGACCTAAGTCACTCAACCTCTTAGTGACCCCATGACTTCTTTAAGACTCTAAGTTTCAGAGCAATTGCAGACCTGTATTGGCAGAGGGAGTTTCCTCACCTGGGAATTCCTGAAATCACAGATCCAGTCCCTAAATCTATCCTTATCCTAATCATAGAAACCTAAACATAAGCTATATTCTGAGATTCCCAGGAGACACACTGGGCAGAGGTAAATGAGCCAAAGGCTGATGAGTAGGAAATCCCCCAAATTGTTCATGGCCCCAAACATTCCTTAAATACATGAAGTATTTTTTCATTAGAGTTTCACTATTTTTGAGCACTGACTTAATTCTGCTGCCTGGGGGAACTTGGTCCATGTAAAACCAGAATTGAGGTTTGAGGTCACAGATTATACAACAAAAGCAGAAGCAAAGAATTTGGGCACAGGGAAGGGTAGGATTGGGGGTTATTTGATAGAAGGGGACCGAAATTAGGTTATAGCAAAACAAACACACTGTAGGGATATATGTGATGCTGATTTTTTTAAAGTAATACAACAGAATTTAATGACAACACAAGTATAACCACTATAATCTTGAATGTTAATGGATCAAGTATGACAGAATATATTAGGAAAAAAAAGATGAAGCCATGGTTTAAGAATTATAAGAATCTGAGCAACAAATAATTAATGTGTTTAAAATGTGCTTTTGGCCAGAGACAACTGAGAGTTTGGGGTATCATGATCAGGCCTTAGAACTGGAGAGGACTGTTGTATTTGCCAGTTTAAGGCCACTACTCTACAGGGCCTTTCTCCAAAAAGCTCCAAGGGAATTTTTTTGTATAGCATTTCATAGGCTTATAGGATCATAGATTTAGAACTGAATGACATCTATGACATCATTTAGTTCAACTCTTTCATTTTAAAGATGAGGAAGCAAAGGCCCCAAGAGACTAAATATTTTGCCCATGATTATTCAGGTAGTAAGCAAAAGTGCTGGTGTTCAAATTCAGGTCTTCTGCCTCCAAATCCAGTGCACTACCTCCACTTCATTTATCTTCTTAGGAAATGTATAGGCCAGATGTAAAATCTGAGGCAGAGCCATACTAAGTGATAATTAGCATCATAATGGCCAGAGAACCAGCGTTAGAATCAAGAAGGATAGCCTGACACATACTGACTGTGTAACCCTGACTGGTCACTTGCATTCTAACACTAAACTATAGAGCAGGTGCTGATTTACACTGGTAGAGGGACTGTCCTCATCAAAAGCTCACTCTACACTGAGGGGGTCACTGGTCTTTCAAAAAAAATGTGCATATTAATTGCCATAGAATATGAAAAATAACAGGAAATTCTTTTACTTCTTGCTTATTTAAGGAATTTTCTTCTTTTGAAATAATTTTGGAACATGATTTGCTAGAAATCAAAACAGAACAAAAAAATCAGATGTCATAGCAGATAGCTTTTCAGAGACTAGAAATTAGGACTAGAGCCTTTTCACAACTTTAATGAGGCATTCAGGACTTTGTTATTGTGTTAGATGAAACAAAACATATTAAGCTGCAATTAACTCTGGGTGCTGGGTATGAAGGATCCTGCTGCCAGTCTTTGGTACCATTTCCTTCCCTAGTCCAGAGGTTTATCCGGCAATCTCAAAAGTATCTGAAAAGTACAGAACCCAACCTTATGAGATGAAATTAACAGCATCCAACATGAAAAGTCTAATAGGGAAGAGGTGAGAATGTTTGTTATTGAAGGCAATAAGTTTTGAGAACTCAGGAACACTGAGTCCTCAGTTCTCAAGTTAAATATTGAATACAAGTCCTTTATGAAAATAAAACCAACAAAAAGGCCCATTAAGAAGCACCATTTGCTAGAGCAAATGGGATTACAGCATCTCAACATTTTAGACAATGTGAACCAATTGTCAGCGATCCCCCTAAAGATATGGCAGGTGGTTAAAGGGTTGGACAAAGTTTGACTCTGGCATTCACCTTGGCTGAAAGTGATCTCTCCCATTTCTGGCCTCCCTCCTGCCACATTCTGTTTGTACAAAGTTTACTACACTTTCCCATTCTACCTTGTATCACAGCCATTTGAATATGCCTTTATCTCCATGTATAGAAGCTCCAAGTTTCAGGCAATACCTTTTGCACATGGTAGCCACTGAATATTTTTTGAAGAAAATTGACTTATGAAGTTTGATCAGTTAGAAAATATCAGATTCACTTTTTAAAATGTAGAAGCAATTATTTTTAAAAAGGGATCTTTACCTGGTAAGTGTGTACTCCCTGAGTCCTGAATGCAGGTTCATGGCAGAAAAAGTACCTATGCATCCACGTAATCGTTTATCTCGACCAATCTTCCATGTAACAAACAGTGGGCTGTGATGAGAAACAGAAAACACAGCTTACAGAAGTATTCAATTTGACTTTCCAAGTATTTCCTGAATCTAACTTCTGATTACTACTGTCATGTAAGTTTCATAGGCAGTCTCAGAAAAATTGTGTTGCAGTGTCCTCAGTAATCTTAATGACACCAAAAGATCAGACTCCTAGATGGAAGAGAGCTGGGATAGCAGCTATTTTCACCCATAGTTCAACAGCATCACCTCCATAAGGAGGGGTTATCTAGCCTCAGGTCAAAGACCATAAGACCTGAGGGATTTGCTACTACCTCTGTAGGTAGCTCCACTGTGCTTCCACACTACTCTAATAATTCACCTGAGCTTGGTGACCATTAACCTAGAGGAGTGCCTGCTTTCCATCTCTAGTGGCCTGCTGAAACTCTTTCTTAGCTAGAATCCAAGACCTTATCTCTTGAGGCTTAAAGTATTAAGCCTCCTTTATCCAGAGATCTCAATACTCTGGCAGCTAGAAGCAAGTTCTTCTGTCTCCCACACTCTACTAGGAATCAACAATTAATAAGCATTTGAGTGAGAATGCTATAAGACCTTAGCCTGAAAGGGCCAGGGTCTCCCATTGCATCTTGGGCCATCTCCAGTCATCCTGATGAATATCAGGTCACTGGATCCAGATAGCTCAGGAAAAGAAAATGAGGTTGATGACCTTGCACGGCCCTCCCTCACTTAAATCAAAGTAACTGCAAGTCATGTCATTATCTTGATGTCATGGTCCTCTTCCAGAATGAAGGACAAACACAACCTGTGAGTGAGCAGCAGCTCTCCTCCTCTTCCTCTTCCTCCTCCTCCTCCAGTGTTCCACCCCCAAAAGCTGCTTTTTTTCCTCTGGGCTTACTGGTTACATCTCTTGCTCAAAGGTCAAGCCTCAAACCCAATTCACTCCAGAGATCATAGAGTGGACAACAAATCCCCACCCACCTAGCACAGAGTGGATTTAAATACTAAATAGTAATTGTTTCTCTTTTACCCAGCACCTCTAAGAGTCTTCTCCTCCCAGTTTTGTTTTGCTTTTTGGGGTTTTTTTTTTTTTTACTACTTAAACTACTTAAAGAAGCCTATTCACTGAATGGGTGTATCTAAATCAAAGTAAGAATGCTATAAGACCTTAGCCTGAAAGGGGCAGGGCCTCCCATTGCATCCTGGGCCATCTCCAGCAATCTCAAATATCAGGCCACTGGACCCAGATGGCTCAGGAAAAGAAAGTGAGGCTGGTGACCTTGCACAGCCCTCCCTCACTCAAATCAAAGTCAACTGTGAGTCATGTCATCATCTTGATGCTATGGTCCTCTTCGAGAATGAAGGACAAACACAACAACAACCACGAGGATATTAATACAAAGAATGAAATAATCCCTATCTCAAGCAAAACTCTATTACCCAGATAATAGTGAGTAGCCTTAAATCCTTTTTCTTAGCTTCTGTCCCTGGTAAACTGGCCTTAAGTTCACTTCCATAGACTGGAGTATGGAGGTGCACCTTAGGATCAAGGGACAGTAGCCACCTCTCCTTGCTCTGAGGTACTGACATCCACTCACTTCCTTATCTCAAGGTTATAACTTATTATTTGGGTCCTGGCCCCCAAGTCTTGATCTAATAGGTCATAAATTTATGTAATAATTTATAAACAAAGAATGTATGAGGCATTTAATAATATCAACCAATTGATTATCATTTCTACCTGCCACTCCTGTCCAGGAATCAGGCAGGGTTACAATGGCTTTGTGCAGAGCTACACAAATGTACAGATTAAGATGAGATATAAAGTCCCACACATAGGAAAAAAAAACATCCATAAACTGACAGACTATAAACCTGCTTGGTTTCGGACTTTAAAAAAAAAAGACATTTAACAAGTTCAAAATTGTAAACTTAAAAAAAACCCCAAAACTTTAAGTGCTGCTTAGCCGTAATTAAAAACCATAAAATAAATTTAAAATGACAGTACTACAAGAATATGACTTTATACTCAAAATATTTTTAAAAAAACAAATTTCATTGTATTTTGGTTTCTTTTAAGATGTCTCTGCATTTGGACAGGCACTATCTACTTTCTGCTCTGCAGAGAGATGGGCCCATTTGAAAATTTCCTTCCTGAATATGGGCGTGTTTGTGTACACATGTGCTTTGAGACTGCTGGAATAAGGGAAATGACTAAAACTAAGTGGGTAAATCTTGGAAAGTTTCATGGAAAAAGTTAAGTTTTTAAAAGAACTTGGAAAGGAGACAGAGGTATGATTTGGCAAAACCTTGTACCCAAGGAACTTATCGTGGACATTTCGCCTCAGTTTCCTCATCTATAATATGAGGGGGAGAAACCAGGTGATCCCTACTTGCCTTCTGGTTCTAGAATCTTTTATGTTAACCTTCTCCATCCTACCAAACCTATGGCGTACAGAGTTAGAAACTGTGATCCTTCTCTGCTCCCTCTTATCACCCTTATCCTTCAGTATACCATAATATAAGCTATTGCTAATAAATGAACAGGTTAAATAAAATCTTATCTGAATGAATGGAACTGTGGAATTAAGGATCTTTTTGAAAAGGCCATTTTGCTATTTACAAGCACATATTCTTCTACGTAACAACACATTATCAAATTGTCTCCAAGTACAAGTCCTTCCCGAAATCTATTTTCATGACCACATCACAGATATACATGATTAGCAGGTTAATTTTCATGAAAGCAATGCTGAAGTCTTTGAAAAATTTTTCTAACTAGATTAAGCATGTTCCCTGAAAACTTGTTGATTACTTCATTATTTGAACTGGAGACCAATTAGTGATTAGGAATTCGATATTTCTCAATAAACTTCACACATGATTAAGGGTATTGTGCATGTGTATATATAATTTTACCAACATAAATGCATTAGGTACTTATTCACAATTATTAACACATAAAGGACAGTTCTGTCATATTCAGAAGCAACTTTGTTATTTTAATCTCTACAACTTTTAGGAAATTTAAAAAGAAATTATATTGAAATTGGTCTGCTTCTTATATTTGCATGTCCATAATGTTCTTAAGGTTATATGGAATATAAAGCACACTTATGCCCTCTACAAATGTCCATTTTATGGTGACCTGCCATACCATATAGTACTGCTAATACTAGCATCTGTCAAGAAGTATCTTTTAAGATACTTAGAAACACCCAGCCAACATTTCAATCACTCCATATGTATAAGTTATATTGAGGTCTTAAAAAGTGAAGTTATAACAGCAGGATAGCACATATTAAAAAAAAAAACTGAAACAGACAAAATGAGTATTCCTTTTTAAAGCAAGCCAAAGGTATAATGACGTTTGAAAAATGACCAAGAAAAATATAAGATGGAAGAGGGCAGGACATGAATGAAGAGGCATTATCAAGTTGTCCAACTGCCTGGAAGAAGGAATATGGAAAAAGGCATATAGAGACTGGACAGGTCGAACAGAGGGTGAATTGTAGAGTGTCCTATATGTCTGAATGGTTCAATTCAGTTCAACAAATATTTATGACAGGGTTCCCATGTGCCAGACACTGTGCTCAGCACTACAGGTACAAAGACAGAAGTGAATCAGTCCCAGCTCTTAGTCAATCAACAAGTGTTTATTAAGCACCAAATGCATGCCAGGTCCCGCGTCAAATGCGGGGGACACCAAGACAAGAAAGACGTGGCCCATGCCCACAAGGAGCTCTAGCTCTAGCTGAGGCAACAACATATACAAAGAAGAGTAGAGATAAAATACAAAGTTAATAGAACGTAATGGGGGTGGATGTGGGGACAGCACCCTCACAATCCACTAAGAATGGTGGCAAGGAAAGAGTAGCAGGTGGCTCCTAAGCTGAGCCCTAGAGGACACTAGGGCCTTTAAGAGACAGAGGTAAGGAGGAAGTATATCACTGAGGGACAGCCTCTGCAAAGGCAAGGAGACAAAATGCGGAATGCCATGTGTAAGGAACAGCAAGAAGGGCAGAGGAAAAGGGAATAACTGGGAATCAGCCTGGAAAGGAAAACCAGAGCCAGGCTCTGAAGGTCTTTTAACAGTCAGACATTACTCTGGCAGCTGTGCGGAGAATGGATTGGAAGGGGCAGGGTGGAGGGGCTACAGACAGAAGAAACAACTAGAGGATGAAAGAGAGACCAAGCCTGCAAACCTGGTGGTGTACTTGACAGAAAAAGGGAAGTTAGGAGGAAGGAGGAGATTTGTGTTTGGTTCAGTAGTTTTTACAAGGTGACAAGTGGTGTGGGAGGAGAGAAGAGAACACATTGTTTGGGACCTGTGGAGAATCTGAGATGCCTTAGGGAACATTTCCAGTTTGCAATTCCTACAGTAGAAGGCATTTCTATTTTACTTCCTGAGCAAGAGAGAGTGGATGGAGATTTCTGACAGTGGCAGGAAGGGAGTGACTAAGTCGGGGATACCAATTAGCAAGTTATCACAACAGTACAGGCAAAATGTAATGAGAGTCTGAAACACAGTGATGGAAGTATGAGTGGAGAGATGATAGAGAGACTCGACAGACTTTGTCAACTGATCAGACAGGGAAGGTGAGCAAGAGGTAAGAATCTAGGATCACTCGAAGATTATGAACATGAAAAATTAGGTGTGTATGATGGTACCCTCGCTAGAAATAAGGAAGGCTGGAAGAACAGTCAGTTTAGGGGGAAAGATTATGGGTCCAGTTATGATGTTAAGCATGAGATGAAGACAGAGGAACCAAACGAAGCTATCTAGTAGGCAGCTCAAAATACAACAGTTGAAATCTAGGGAAAGGGCAGAGATAGATCTTCCCTTGATCCTGTCACTTCTCCAAATGATCACCTTGGCTTTTTTTTTCTCTTCATTACATTTCCAGCAACCTAGCTGACATTTACTGACTCCACTTCCTTCACCCCAATCCCTTGCAATCCAGCCTCCTATGCCAGCAATCTAGTGACACTGTTGTCTTCAAAATGACTTATTTAGACTTCCAGGAATTCTTAATTTCCAACCCTTTATTCACTCCTCATTTTCCTCAACTCTTTTTGCACCAGACAACACTGATGATCACCTTTTGGACACTGCTCTCTCTGGTGCTCCTACTTGTCAGACTGCACTGGGTCATCATCATATTTCACCCTCTTTTCTCTTCCCTTGCCCTCCACTCCCTACTGCCAATCTCTCTTCTTCTTTAGCTCTGCCTTTGATGAGCTCATCAGGTCCCATGGCTTTGTTACCTCATAAATATATATACCCCTTCTCAATCTCCTCCCTGAATTTTAATTCTATATCTATAAATACCATTCTGCAAATGTTCACACATGTATGTTCTACCAGTATCTCAAACATGCCAAAACTGAATGTATATTCCCTTCTAAAAATGTTCCCTCCTTCAAACTTCCCTATTTCTTTTGAGAGACTCCTAATTGGTTTTCCAACTTCGTCTTCCCACTCTCCAACCCATCCTCCACAGAGCTGTCAAAATAATCTTCCTGAGGTACAACTCTGACTATATTCTCCCTTTCTCCAAAATCTTCAGTGGCTTTCCATTACTAAGAAGATAAAATACAAATATTTTCCTTTCAAAATCTGGCTCCTCTTCCCTTTTTTGGCCTTATTTCATACTACTCCCTTTCACAAACTCCACATTGCTAGTAAATTAGACAACTGTTTTTTAAGGTCAATATTCCATTTCTCACATGCCTGCATTCTTAAAAGCCAAACCTTCATGGCCTGGTATATCTTTCTCTCATCTATCTCTCTGAATCTCTCCTTCCTTGGAGGCTCAGATCAGGCACCAACCCTTCCACAAAACCTTCACTCAAGCCCTGCTCCATTTCCAGTGGACTAAACTCATGTGTGTGTTCTATGCCCCCCAGTAGAATATAAACTCCTTGCGGGCAAGATCTAGTTCATTTTTCTCTTGCTTTCCCCAGCATCTGCTACTGTTATAATACACAGGAGGCACTGAATAGCTATTTGGTAAACTACATTACTGAATCAAAGGAAACGGTCACATTAATCATTCAGACTCCAGACCTCAGGGTCATTTTTTTTTATCCCTCTCTCTCTCCTTCACCTTTCGTGTCCAAACAGTTGCCAAGTCCTAGTGAGTCTACCTCTACAAAAGCTCTTATATCTCTTCTCTCTTCTCCCATAGGAACCAACTGTACCTACTGGAGGCCCTCAATCCCTCCTAATCTTCCCCCAGCTTACATGTCCCGCCCCGCTCCAATTCATCTTCCATTCAGTTACCACATTAACCTTCCTGATACACAAGTCTAACCATATCAGTCACAAAATTAAAAACCTTCCAGTGACTCCATATTGTATAAGCAATTAAACCCTTACCCTTGCATTGAAGGCCTGGAAGAAAATCATAACAACATGTCTTTCCAAGCATACTTCTAGTGGTTTCCTCCACATGCTTGGTTTTCTATTCTTTCTATTCTAGATGAATTGGACTGTAGCTATTCCCCAGTCTTGTCTCCTTGATTCTATGTATTTGCTCAAGCCTGAGAGACACACTCCTTCAAATTTCAATCTATTAAATTATTTTTTATTCTTGTCTACCCAACTGACATTTCCCCCAAACATCCAAACAAAGACCCCCATGGAGTGCATTTCCATAAAAAAAAAATGAGAGGCAATGGAAAGGAAGGCTGTACTGTCTCCTTTAACTTTAATAGTGTTAGGTTGTTCTGCTACCTCTCAGGGCTGCCACTTTTTATGGTATTGTGGCAACTGTGCATACTGCTCTGGCTTTCTTCACTTGGCGTGACTTCACATCAATCTCTTTTGTCTCTGAATTTTTCATTTTCATCATTTCTCATGGCATAGCAATATTCTATAACGGTCACCATTACATCCCCCCAATTGTTTGACACATTTTATTTCTAGCTTTTTGTCCCAAATGCTGCTACTAGGAATATTTATGAGCATTATCATTCTTTTCATGCTGTCAATAACCTCCTTAGGGTATATTCCTAGTAGCAATAGACTCTCTAGGTCAAATGGAATAAACAATTTCAAAACTTTTCTTGCATAATTCCAAATTTGTTTCCAGAACTGTTGAACTAATTCAATGCTCCACCAACTATGAATTATCATACTTGTCCTCCCACTGCCCCTCCAAAATGAGTTTTCCCTTTCCTAACTTGAAGAGCCTGAAGGAAAATCAACATTTAAAATGTGCAGTGGATCAAACAAGGATGTATGCATAATATGTTTTGCAAACCTTAACCTGGTATATAAATGTGAGCTATTCTCTACTGATGGTATTAAACATTTTTTGGTGAGTTAAGCTTGTATTTCTTTTGAAAACTGCTCATTATTTGATGACTTGTCTATTGCTGAATGAAGAACATTTCATCTTATAAATTTATGTAAATTTTCTAAGGATTTGGGATGTGAGACTTTTATCAATATAAAGATTATTTTTTCCCAACAACAATCTTCTAATTGTAATTGAGTTTTACTTATTCAAAAGCTTTTTGAATTTTTACAACTGAGACAGTCTTTGTCTTTTATGAACTCTTCTGTCCTGTGAATGGTTACTTCTTCCCCTAAGCATAGCTAGAAAAGCTATAACCTTCCATTCTACTATTATTTTTTAAGATGTTATATTTACATTTGAAATTTATTCTAGTATATGGTGCAAAACAGAGGTTCTTTACCTAGGGCCTATGAATTTGTTTTTTAAAAATATAAATTGGAACTGCATTTCACATAATTGGTTTCCTTTGTAATTCTATGTATTATATGCATATAATGTTTAAAAACATTATTATGAGAAGGGGTCCATAGGCTTCACCAAATTGACTTCCAAAAGGTATCTGTGACACACAAAAAGATTTAAGAACCCTTGGTATAAAATGTTAATCTAAACTATCATTTGCCAGAATACTTTCTAGTTTTCCTAACAGTTGCTAAATAAAGTATCATAGAACTTCAAAGTCAGACAGGACTTCAACGGCCATTTATTTCAGCCTCCATCTGAACAAAAATTCCTTCCATAACACATCCGCCAAGTGAAATCTAACCTTTCCTTGAAGATCTCCAATGAGTGGAAACCCAAAGCCACTGATTCCACTTTTGGTTAGCATTAAACTAGTTTGAAGTTTCTTCTTACACCAAATTTGCCTTTTTGTAATTTGTAATTTTGTAGTTTTTGAAACTAATTTTTGTCATTTCCTCCTCTTGCCCTCTAGGGACAAAAAGACTAAGTCTAATCCCATTTTCACAAGACAGCCATTCAGAAATCTGAATATGATTAACATCGCACATGTCATTCTCTCCCCCCAAGCCTTCTCCAGGATAAATTCTCCAGCTTGTTCTCAATATAATCTGCCCTTGAGGTCTTTCTTGCTGCTCTCCTCTTAATAACTAATGGCCTACTGCACCGAACATACTCTAGGTGAGGTCCAAGCCAGGCAAAGTACAGAGGAATGAGCCCCTCTTTATTACTGGCAGTTCTGCATCTCAATGCAGCATTGGGCTGGCCTTTGCTTTCTAGAGGTCCTTCCCCAGAACTACAGGTGCTGAATTTAAATAAACATGAGACTGCTATGTGTATCTGTTTCTAGGTCTTGCTTATCTAGTCCATGCCATGGAGCAACTTTTCTTTTATCTACATAGTTTTGGTAATTACTCCTTTGCGCAGTGTATTTTCTGGGGCAGCTAGATGGCACAGTGGATAGAACAAGTCTGGAAGATTCATCTTCCTGAGTTCAAATCAACCCTCAGACACTAGCTGTGTGACCCTCAGCAAGTCACTTAACCCTGTTTGCCTCCATTTCTTCATTCCTTATAAAATGAGTTAGAGAAGGAAATAACAAACCACTGAAATATTTTGGCCAAGAAAACCCCAAATGGGGTCCAGAAGAGCTGAAAACAACAAAAATAATAATACAATAATTTTCTAATCTGGGACCAAATCCATGCTTCCTAATCACCCCACCCCCAATTATTTTAATTTTAATTTTGTTGTTATTGCTGCTGTTGTTACAGATAGGATTTCATAGGTTTAAGAAACTTCTAGTGTGGAAACTCCCTCTCCTGCTGCAGACTGGACATTTGATACTTAGAAAGATGACTGGGTTCAAGGACTTGCTCACAGTCCCATAGTCTGGATGTATCAGAGACAGTACTTAAGTTCAAGTTCTTCTAGACTCTCCGCCCAGCATTCTACAGTGCCACACAACCTTTTACTATATCTCTCGATATTCTTGTTCTATTATTCATCTGAATACAATTTTAAATTATTTTGTTTAATCCTATAAAGCATTTCTTTGGTAATTTGATTGGCATGGCATTAAATCTGTAGAGCAGTAGGGTAGCATTATAACTTTTACTATACTGGTACAACCTAGTCATGAACATTAAATATCTCTCCAATTATTTCAGGCTTGATCTTCATTTTCATAAAGTGAACTCTAACATAGTTGTGTTTTAAAAACTTGGATTTCAAATAAAAGGAATTTTGTTGAAACCACAGATCTAAGCTGTGTATGACATAATTCACTACAGGTTTATCTATGACATTCCTTTTAAGGCCCCTCACAAACATATATGTTATTTTATCTTTTCACCCTCTGTATGATACAGACAAGATCCATATTTTAGGAAGAAATTAGAAAACAAAAGCTCAAAGGCACCTTCTATGATGTGGTAGAAAATGTGTTGGATTTAGAGTAAGAGTTCAAATACAAGCTTTACTACTTAATATTTGTGTGAATATGGGCAAATCACTTAATCTATCAGTTACATCATGTCTAAAATGATTCTAAATCTAAGATTCTTTTGAATTTGGAAAAACTGTTTTGCAGTTCTATTTATAGAAGTATTTCAAGATGACTTGATAGGTTAATTCCAAGATATTTAATGCAGAAATCTAATGGAATTTCTTTATTCCTTCCTCTAAGGATACAAAAATCTTTTTTTCTCTTCCTTTTTCTTGAAAAAAAAAAACCACTTCTGTTATAAATGATGACTCTCTGAGAGGATTAAGGGAGGGACAGTGGGAAATCTAGGCAATATAAAAATAAATTCAATAAAAAAATTTTTTTAGTAAAATTAATCAAACAAGCACAGTAGCCTAGTGTTTGACAAACCCAAAGATCTCAACTAATGGGGCAAGAACTGACTATTCAACAAAAATTGCTGGGGAAATTGCAAAGCAATCAGGCAGATATGACGTCTAGACCAATGTCTCATACCATATATCAAGATAAACTCCAAACACATACTTGACTTAGACATAAAGGATGACATAATAAACAAATTAGAGCAAGGAAATTACTTGTCATATTTATGGTTAGGGAAAGTTTGTGACCAAACAAGGCACAGAGAGGATAATAGAAGGTAAAAATGGACAATTCTGACTACATAATATTAAAAAGTTTTTTGCACAAACAGAATCGATAAAGCAAAAATTAGAAGAGAAGTAGGTAAGTGGGGAAAAAAATCTTTGCAACAAGTTTTCTGATAAAAGTCTCCTGCTAAGATACACAGGGAACTAAATCAAATTTACAAGAATAAGAACCATTCCCCAATCGATAAAATGGTCAAAGGATATGAACAGGCAGTTGTCACAGGAAGAAACCCAGGCTATCAATAATCATATAAAAATTATTCTAAATCATTAACAATTAGAGAAACACAAATTTAAACAACTCTGAGGTTCTACCACATACCCATTCAATTTGGCAAAACAGACACAAAAAGACAATGAGAAATGCAGGAGGGGCTGTAGGAAAACAAGTATATTAATGTATGACTCCGGATGAATTCAGAGTAAAGACTATTTATTTTGGACATGGCCAATGTGGAAATTTGTTTTGCCTGACTATTACATGTTTCTAACAGGGGCTTTTTTCTTTCTTTCTCAATGGGAGCAGGGGAGTGGAAGAGAAAGCAGATTTTCAATGACTGAAAAAAATAAATTTAATTAAAATAAAAATAAGAGGAATAAGCAAAGAAAAAAGATGTGAAATTCTAATTATTTCTGTGGCTATCATTTATATATTACTTTTTTTCTGAAGACAAAATTGTCTCCTTTTTGTTCATTTTTCTAAGGTTCTTCTAAGTAAACTATCATTATCATCTGTAAAGAGATCATTTGCCTCCTCTTTACCTATATATTTAATTTTTTTTCCTGACTGCTATAACCACCATATTTAGAATGAGATTCAATAGTGGGGACAATGGGCATCTTACTTTACTTTTGATTATACTGTCAAAGCTTCCAGTATTTGTTTCCCCATTACAAGTAACATTAGCTTAGTTTTACATATCTATTTTTGATGATAATTAGGAAAAGCTCCTATTCTCCTGCTCTTTGGCATTATTAAAACAAATTATTGTAATTTTCTTGAAGGCTCTTTCTAAAATCTATTGATAAAATCATGACTTTTAAAATTATTCTTGCAATGGCTGAAATGATGTTTATAGTTTTTCTAATGTTGAACCATAATTGCTACATTTCTAATACAAATCCAACCTGGTCAAAATGAATACTTAAAAATAAAAAATTGCTAGATTATTTTTCACAAATATTTCATTTAACAACCTTGCATCAGTATTTTAGTAGTGAAATGTATGCAGTTTTCTCTCTGCTTGATCTTTCCCTTGTTTCTTTACTGGGATCATATTTGTCTCATAGAAAGAGTAGAGTAAGCTGTCATCTTTCTTTGCTTTTATGAATATCTTATAGATCATAGAAGTTGTTTTATTATTAAATGTTTAATAAAGTAAACTTGTAAATCCATCTGTACAAATTTTCTTTGGTGGGGCAGTGGGGGGTGGGAAGGTCATTTCTATCCAGCGGCCAGAGTTGTTTTTCTTTTTTTCTTTGATTTCTAAGTACTCTGCACAAACTTGGCACAACCTACACAAGTTCTTTTCTTATCTTCCCAGCTGTCAGTGATTCTCTCCACTTCATTACCTTATATTTGCTTTATATTTATCTGAATAAATGTTATTCCTCTCATAAAAATGTAAACTCTGTAAAGGGACTGTTCATTTTTTAAATGTATCACCACTGCTCCCTTTACATTTATCACAATGCCCCCCATGTAATAGGTACCTAAACAATCTTATTAAATTGAACATCATGCCATGATGGAAAAATAATACCCTTCTTTCATCTGCAAACTTAGGAATTTAAGGAACTATATCTTTGGGACTTTGACCAATGGAGGGGTAAGAGTGTTTAAATCACTGTAAGTGAAAATTGCACCCAAACCACCAGAATTCTGATTGTGATATATGATAATGTCTAAGGCTTGGTTCCAGACAAAACTGAACAAACTCCCTCCGTTATGGTAGGAAAGCAGGGGAGTACAGGTGCAGACTGCTGCCAGATGAAGTTGCTATGTACATTTGTTTTCTCAAATCATTTTTCTTTGTTCTAAATGCGAGTTCTATGGTTATTGGGAAATGAAAATGGTGTGAAAAAAATCATCATTAAGAAAAGCCTTATGACTTAATGGAAGTTAACCATGCAGTCAACGACATTCAACAAAGAACAGTACTAGGAACTGTGAGGAGGTATGTAAGAAATAGCTAAGTAATTGTCCTTGAACAACTTACAATTTAGCACAAACACACATAAAAGACATGAATAGAGGCAAGTAGTTATATTAAAATAATTCTATCTTTATGCAAAAGATGTATTTTCCTTCAAAGTTACAGGTAAATCAGAGAGAGTTTTCATTAAAAAAAATTCTATTTCCATAGCCCCAAAGAATTCAAGCAGAACAAGAGATGCCAGAGGTGATTTGGTCCAACCTGTACAAGCAGAATGAGAATTCCCCTGTACTAGGGTTCTGATTGAAGATTTTCAATGAGGGAGAACCTATTCCCTCCCAAGCCCCTTCACTCTTGGACAGGTTGATCTCTCTGCTAGGTAAGCTTTACTTAACCTCAAGCCTAAACTTTTCTTCTTGAAACCTCCACTTAATGCTCCGAGTTTGGCCCTTCAGGGTCAAAAAGGACAAATCTATTCCTTCTTCTAGGTGAAAATCTCTCAAATGCTTCAATTTGGCTATCATGGCTGTCCAGCCCAAAGTTGAGTCTGTAGTCCATTAACACCCCCGGATCTTATTCAGCTGAATTGCTACCTACTCATGATTCTCCCATGCTCCAGAGATTATTTTTTTAAATTACTGAAGCCTTTTTCCTTTTATACCTCTGTCATTTCCTGACATAAACTCACAGTTGAACCCTCCCTTGTAACAAAGAAAAATATCTAAGGAAAACCAGCTTATAAAAGGACCATACCTGAGAGCCTATGAATATTCTGCCCACATATTCCCCCATGAGTACAGCTGTCTTTCAGTATATTCATTTATATTATTGTAGTAATTACATACAATCTCCTGGTTCTGCATATTTCACGGTGCATTAGTTCACAGAAGACATCCAATATATAACATTGGTTTTTTAAACTCAATTTTAAAAATTTATATGTCTTTTTATTGCATTTGATCTTATTAGATTGATCTCAATCTTCCCTGTCAGGATATTTTTAGATCTTGATTGTAAACTACTATGCTGGCTACCCCTCCAAGTTTCTTAATATCTTCCAATTTGACAGGGATTTAACATCTACCTTTTATCCAAGTCATTGATTTTAAAAAATGATATATAACACAGTCCAACAGATCCCCTGGGCATTCTACTAGAGACATTGCTCCAAAATGATACTAACCCATTAATGACTACACTTTGGGTGGAGTAGTCTTACTATTGTTTATCATCTTTCAACCTTTTCCACAAAAATGACAGGTGACGTTGGCAAATGCTTTGTTTAAATCCAAGCATATTATATCTACAGCATTATCCTGATCTACTAGTCTAGCTACCTGGTCAAAAAAGTAAAGAAGGTTGAATAACTTGCTCTTGATGAAGTCATGGCGGTCCCTTGTAATTACCACTTGCTTATTTAGTGGTTCACTGACCATCTTTTTTATAATATGTTGGTCAGTAATCAAAGTCAAGCTCACTGGCTCATAATTCTGAGGTTCCAATCTCTTCCCTTTTTAAAAAATTCAGATATTTGTCCTTCTACAGTCCTACAGTACCTTCTATTTTCCATCTCCTCTACTATCTTTTGGTGATTACTGACTTGGATCATCACTCACATCAGTTAGTTCTTTCAGTAATCTGGAACGCAGTCAGCCCAGGTCTGATGACTTGAATACGTTAAGGGCAACTACACAGAGCCAGAAATCTCTCAGCTTATCTTGAGTTTCTACTCCTTTTAAGCCCTTTTGTTCTATTATTCCAAATCTAAAGATAACTCTCCTTAAAAGTTAACATTTGATTCTCAAAATAAGAATTGATTAACTGTGACTCATTAACTCTACCAAAGATGCTCTAATCCTCATCCCATATACCCCAAGCCTTGGGTGGTCTTCCTCTGAGCTAAGCAATAACCATTTTGTGGTCATTTGCATTCACTGCCAGCATTAATCCATTGTAGGGTGTAGTGGGACTAGGGTACTCTTTTGTAGCCAGTATTTTCACTACCTTTGCTTTTATAATAAAGTCTTACAACAAATATGAATTTCTCCAAAGAAAGAAAACAAAGCCAAAGGTAGTAAAACTTCAGACAGAACTGGAAGGGGACACAGAACAAAAAGCATTTTGCTTATTTATTGTTTGCTAATTCATTAGATTCTACTTTCTTAAATGCTAAATGTTTTATTTAAGACTATTGCTGAGAGCTTCTGGCAAGAACCCCAAGTGAGACTGCATCTAAGACCAGTTCCCCCTCACACTATGTATGTCAAAACAATAAAAAAAATGAAAACAATGTCCACAAGGTGGTCACCCCAAAACAAAGAGGGAAAGACCCGCCTGTTGGCTTCCAAAATCCTTCTTAGTTCTCATGAGTTGGTTGCAATCCTGGTCTCTCACTCCTCATTTTGGGCTCTGCATAGTGGCAAGTGGAGTGTGTCAGAGGCAAGAAGCTTCTGGGAGTATCCTAAGCTATAGGGGTCCCTGCCAAGGATAATCACCAACCACTCCGATGCCAGTCACTGCCTCTCAGAGACTCCCCTGAGCTGTGATGCACCTGGACCAAGCTGAATTAGTAAATTCACACAGCTCTGGTGACATGGACAAGAGAGAATAGCCAGCCTTGAAGGAAAGAAAAGCTCTGAAAGGAGCCCTGCTCCAGAAGGAATGGAGAAGAAGGGGCTTTTGACAAGAAAGCTCATTCAGAGATTGTGAATAAGCCAAGTTCCCCCTTGGGAACTAAAGAGAACTAGAAATGCACACAATAAGCTAAAAACAACTAAAAGAAGGAAAAGGAAGGAAAGGAAGGCCTCATAACAGGAAAAATGCAGAGAGACTGAGGAAAAACAAGCAAATATATTCACAAAATTAAGAAATAATATGGGGTAAGAGAATGCAAAGATAAAAAGCCCAGAACAGAATAAATTAGCAATAACTGTAAGTAGAACCTCAAAAAAGAGACTAAAATGGTCACAAAACCGGTCAGAAAGCCTAATAAAAGAATGCAAAGATGAGACAAGCAATTAGTAATGTTGCTCTTAACCAAAAACTTGAAAGCAGATGCCTTACAACAAGAAGCTAGAAAACCTTAAAGCAGACTGAAAAGAGAGGAAATAAAACTCCAAAATTCACTGATAAAGAAATAGAAGAGCAAGTTAAAAGAAGGCAAAATTGCAAAACCTTGTGAAATCACAGTGTCACTGGTTTAAAGCTAAAAGGGATCTCTAGATACCAACAATGTTAAAAACTGACCAGGAAAACAGAGCTCAAAGAAATAATCTGAGAATGACAGACAAATAAGATGAAATAAAAACATGAATGCCACATTTCAAGAAATCATAAAAGTGTCTATAAGTATTAGAACCAGAGGGCAAAGTACAGATTAATAGAATCCACAGGACATTACTGGAGAGGACAAGCAGAAATGTGACTGTTAAGTTCCAGAGCTTCCAGGTCAAAGAGAAAATGTTGCAAGCAGATAGGAAAAGCAGATATTATACCAGAGAATTCCAGTCAGACTATGTACCAAGAAAGCAAAGACTGGAATTATTCACTAAAAAGCAAAGGAAAATGGCTTATGCCCAAAGAAAAACACATCCTGCAAAGTTAAACATATTCTACAAGGGAAAAAACAATTGGACTTCTAATACAATTAATAAATTCCAAGTATTTTTATTTAGTAAAAGAGAACTACAGTCCTTTAAATGAAAATGTAGTAGCCAAATAAATTTTAAAAAGGAATACACATATGAATGGTTTGAAAGGACTAAGTGATGATCAAATGTTTACATTACGAAAGGGGGAGAAAGCCCTTGAATCCTTTCACATTTCCACCCCGTACTAAGGATTAGTAGGGGAAGCTAGGTGGAGCAGTGGATAGTGCCAGGCCTGAAAACACTCACTAGCTGTGTGACCCTGGGCAAGTCACTGTTTGCCTCAGTTTCTTTATCTGTAAAAATCAGCTGGAAAAGAAAAAGGTAAAACACTTCAGTATCTTTGCCAACAAAACCCTAAATGGAGTCACAAAGAGTCAGATTAGTGAACAAGATAAAGATCCCAAGGGAACAAAGTGATGAGCTCTGGGTTAGGTATTCAAAAAACAAACACAAAGAAATATCTTAAGGAAGGAAGAGAGAGTGACAAATTTGCTAATTCTAGTAATTGGAGTGGATCTTTGAAACAGAAATGGGGAGGGAAACTCATGAATTTTATTCTCATCTAAGCCAGAGAGGGAGAGAGGAAGGAAAAGAAATAAGAGAAACCCAGAGAGAAGAGTGGTGAAAAAAAGCAAGGGCCTAGCCCCTGGAGCAGGGAGAAAAGGAGCCTGGGTAGGGAGCTGGCATCGGGGAGGGAATCACATCAAAAAGAAAAAAAAAAAACACTGAACACAAAGTAAAAAAGCAAGACCTAGTCACCTAGGCTGGCTTAGGGGAGAAGGGGAGGGGAAAGAGTTTGGCAGCTAGAGCTATCTAATACAGTTTTACGTCTTTTTATTCTTTTAAAATAGAAATATCATAACAGGATCAGAAACAGGGAAAAGGAAACATTCATAACTCTGGATGTGAATTTGTGAATTTGCCAGTAAAAAGTAGAGAAGTAAACTGGACTGGAAAAACAACACAAAATTGGTTGTATATAAGAAGCACAATTAAAACAGGTAATAAAGAGTTTAAAATAAAGAGTTAAAGTAGAATTCATTATGCCTCAGATAGGTGTAAAAAAAAAAGCAGGAATGGCTAAGGCAGTAAAAAAGAAATGTGGTTAACATAAAGGCAAAGAAGCTTTCACAGATAACTAAATGATAAAAATATAAAATATGCATGCAAGGGCACTCAGCACACAGTATCCTAATTTCAGAGTTTATAAAGAACTGAGGGGGTAGAGGTAGAGGTGGGGGCAAAGAATAAAAGTACACAGATAACTATAACTATGACACAAAGGTAAGATAATGAGCAAGGGGAGGTACAAGACAAAGTGTTAAACATTTGAGAATCTGAACTATCAGGATGAACAAATAATTGGGTATAAGATGAACTGGGAAAGGTATACCAGATGGTTTGGTAGTAAGAACATTATAATCAATCAGTACCGAATTATGTAATGATGGAGGAATAGCTGGAGTATTATCCAATCAAATGATCTGACATAACTATCAGTATGATTGTTATATTGCATCCAATCAAAAGTTAGTATTTGTAGGATGATTGGTGATGATCCTCTTTTTTATATGATCAAAGAATCCCTGAAATTGTAACATTTGGAAGGACATGAGTGGCTATCTAGCCCAAAATGTACTTGAAAACAATTCCCTCTATAACATAAAGAAATGAGCATCTCAGCCTTTACCTGAAAATACCTAGTGAAGGGGCACCTTCAGGTACCCCATTCCACTTTGGGATAGCTCTGTCAGCAAGTTGTTCTCTATATCAGCCCTAAATTTGTTTCTGCAACTTCCATCTACTATTCCTAATTCTATACTCTATCTTCTACATGATGGCACTGGAAATACTTGAAGGTAACTTATCATGCCTTATATCATCATATGATCAAGTACAGAACTTTTCTGAATCCTGATTCTGTCAACTGGTATGCTAGCAATCCCTCCTAATGCTGTCAACTATAAATTTGATGTAAGTATACCAAAGACTTTATCTAAATCATGAAAAAAAAAGTTGAAAATCACCAGGAAGCACAGATCTCATTCTTCTGACAATGTATGGATACCAATGGTGTACATGAGAATGAGCAGAAAGCCTCCAGAATAATGACTAGACCCCTTTTGTCATGGCTGTATGGGAAGGCATGGACAAAAGTCAGAAAAAATACACAGTGGCTCCACTGTCTGGCACACAGTAGGTTCTTTAAAAATGTTTATTGACTGACTCTTTGCCATCAAGACCTCTGAACCTTTATATCCACAAAACTCTATTTGTTATCTCCACCAATTAGCATATAAGTCCCTTGTGTACAGATGGACTCAGTTATCATTTGCATCCCCAGTGCTTAAAAAGATGGGCAAGGACGACAGATGCATTACTATCTATGACACTGGAGGGAGTAACCACAGCAGTGAGACCACAGATTCATCTTGTGGTGACATGGATCCTTTTGACAATCTGGCAAAACTCACAGACCACTTCTCAGAATCATGTTTTTCGATGTGTAAAACAAAATGCATAGGAATGTAAAGGAAATTAATTATACTGAAATATAGTCATCAAAAATTTTTTTTAACAAAGTTCATGGCCTCTAGGTTGATAACCTCTGCACTAGAGTATTACAGTAATGATGGTTTATACTTGAACTCTAGAGAATGAATCATCAAATTAATTATGAATTCATAGCTTCAATAAAGTAGTAGGATTTTTACACATTCATTTTATGCATAAATTTCCTCTCCTTCCCTCTTTATGATGAAGTGGTTACTTGTCTTTAAGGTTCTTGTCATTTCTACTTCAGAAAACTTGGCCAAAATGAGGTCTAGAATAGAAGTTACCCTTGTTTTTCCCTCTGCTTTTTGAAATACCAAATTATCATGAAGGTCAATCACAAATTTATCACCTCCTCTACTTTTAGAAGAAAGAATCCTGACACATATCTAGATAACTGAAGTCCACCATCACTACAATATTCCTTTGTGAAGGATTTCTGATCTGTTTCACAAACACCTCATCTAATTCTTCTTCCTGTCCAGGTGGTCTATAGAATACTTACAAAATATTACTTCTTTTTCTATATCTACTGATCTTCCCTCTAATTATCATGTTTTTCCTCTCAAATTTCTAAATTTCATCACACAAGCAAACATCCTTAACATGAAATGTTACTCAAATCCCAATTTTATCTATTCTATTCCTTTGAATAGGAAACCTCCTTCCAGTGCCAAATTCCTGTCTTAAGTTTCATCTCACCAATTTTCAGCAATGCATATGAAGACAGTTCTGGCTCTGTGCAGGGAAGATTTCCAGTTCTCTCTGTTTATTATTCAGACTTCTGTATATAGACATCTAAGGCAACTGAGTCTTAATGTTGGCTCCCTTGTTGATTAAGATCCTATCACAGATAGAATGATATCCAGGAAAGCCTTTAGAGTCCATCTATGACTCAGGGGTGGGGAATCTACAGCCTCTGGGCCACATGTGGCCCTCTAGGTCCTCAAGTGTGAAGTTATGATTCCATCAAAGGACTGCACTTGAGGACCTGGAGGGATACATGTGGCCTCAAGGCCACAGGTTCCCTACCCCTGATTATGTCAAATGGCCTCATTTTAAAGAAGAAAAACTAAAGCTTGGAGACATGAACTCATTTACCCAGGTAATAGATGGCAGAACTGTATCTCCTTCTTATGTTTAACTTTCAGTATTTCTGGGATAATGAGATATATGTAGGCAGCCCTCTTCCTTTTTTTATTTTAAAGTTCTCTTAATTAAAATCACAAGTCTCCAGACAAATGTCTTTCCTGGCCCTTTTTAGGTATATTCCATCCACTGCTTTAGGAGAATAAAATAAAAGAATCTTCATTACCATGGTCTAGAACCCTAAAGCCTATTCTTAAGATACCATCTTCCTATCTTCTTCACTTCCTAAATCTGCCTCCCTCTTCTTAACCAGCAGTACCAATGAAAACACTGCCCTTCCCCCCAAGGTCTTTAGTTCTTCTGCCCTGAACTTCATAATCCATATTATTTTTTTCAATGAATAAAAAACCTATTTCTCCTCCTTTCACCAACCCCAACACACACACACACACACACACACACACACACACACACACACACACACACCCCACACAGTAACAAATATAGCAGAATCAAACCAAATTTCCCTATTGACTATGTTCAATAAATATGTCTGATTCTGTATCCTGTGTCTATTACCTCTGTCAGGAGGTGGGTAATATACTTCATCATAAATCCTCTGGAATCATGATTGTTAATTGTATTGATCAAAGTTCGAAATTTTTTGACCTTTTTTTTGTTTTTGTTATTGTATAAATCGTTCTGTGTTAAACTTCATTCTGCATCAGTTCATATGAACTGGTTTCTCTGAAAACATCCACTTCATCATTTCTTACAGCATAAGTATACCCTTATATTTATATATGGCAGCCAGGTTGTATAGTGGATATTACAGATGAACTTGGAGTCAGAAAGAATTGAGTTCAAATCCTTTTTCACTTACTAGCTATGTGTCATCTGGGGTGTATGGGGTGTTCAAGAGGACTAGCATCTCCGGTGTAAGGGCTTATCGAGCCCTTTTCAGAGTTGTTCATCCAGCTTCAGTGCTAACCTGATTCACCCAACTCTCACCTGTGGCTCTGAGAAGCTGTAGTAAGTGCAGTAGTCACACCCTGTAAACCATCTCAGCAGATGACTAAACCGGTTTAAGGGTAACTGACAGGCCTCAAACCCATTGGTGAGTTAAAGGAATGTCTACTCCAAGCAGGTGAAGACTTTCTCCAGAAGAACGGGTGAATGAAAGTAATATTTGTTCCAATGGCTATGAAGGCAACTGAAACAACACTTAGTGCTTGATCAGACGCTGAAAACACCAAGGTCATCCTCTACATCCCTAGATATTGTCAGTTGTCTTGACTTCTGTCCTACCATTGGACTTCAATGACTCAAGAAGAGAGTGAGGCTGACAACATTGTGCCACTCTGTGCATCACTTTAATCCAAAAGGGGAGGGGAGGGGAGGAGAGAGGAGAGTCACCAAAGGAAAAGAGCATAGAACAGTGAGGGACACACACAAAATGGAAGAATAACAAACAGAAGAAAAATGGAAAAGATGTGCAAACATGTTTATTTAAAAAATCAGTCAGCAGAGCAACTTGAAAACCAGATGTGCTTTATAGAGGAGGGAGAAATGGCTCTTTATATCCTATTTCTTTATTTCCTCTTTGAAGTACTTTTTGATTTCATGGAAAGAAAACTTCAATCTCCATGATAGCCTGAAGAACAGAGAGGCATTTTATCAGCCCCTTCAACTTCCAAAGATCAGTACATACTCTGTCTATACAATACAAATACCAGCAAAACAAACAAAAGTATACTCTGCAGGTCACACCCTCTATGCTTGCTTGGTTGTCTTCTTAGCAATTTTCTTAACTAATCCTTGAGGCTAACTGCTATGACAAACAGTATGTTTGCAAAATGTGAGGCTTGATAGACAAAATACATTAAGAGCCATCTTTCTCGTTTCATGTTGTTGCCACTCTGCAGAATCCTTCCTCTACTTTCCTGGACACTAGACTCTCTCTCTCACACACTAGGGAAATTTTCTATTTAAAGGTATTTTTTTGGTAACGGGAGCCTTATTTTGGATCAGGAGTAGCTCCTGCTTAATAATCTTCATTATACCTTAGTACTGCAGTTTTTCTCACTATGGGGGCACACATAGTAAAGTCCAAAGAGGCAAGGGGCAGCTAGGTGGTGCAGTGGATAGAGCACCAGAGCAAAAGTCAGGAGGACCTGAGTTCAAAGCTCACCTCAGACACTTGATACCCACTAGTTGTGTGACCTTGGGCAAGTCACTTAACCCCAATTGCCTCATCCTGGGTCATCTCCAGTCATCCTGATGAATATTTGGTCACTGGATTCAGATGGCTGTGGAGGACAAGTGAGGCTGGGGACCTGCACAGCCCTCCCTCATTCAAAACAAAGTCGAGTGCAAGTCATGTCATCATTTCTCTGATGGCATGGTCTTCTTCGGCAACAGATGAACCCTCCCTCCCCCAAAGAGGCAGCAAAAGGAATTACCCTGGGCATGTGCATTGCTACAATCCCAAAAGATGTCACCCTTCCACAACTATATAGCAAATACAACACTGAGTTAGCATTTCATCCTACAAAACCAAAGCTTACAACGCATCACACATCAGTTTGTAAAGTCTGAATCTTTCCAGTGATCACAAAGAGTGATCTAGAAACTAGAAATTCAGGACTTTAAGAGCTTCTCTCTTTCTCTCATATCAATTCAATTCACTAAGCATTTATTTCATAGCTACTCTGTTCCAGGCACTGTGCTAGGTGCGAGGGACCTACAAAAACAAAAGGGAAAATCCCTGTCATCAAAAAGCCAAAGGAGGAAAACATAGAAAGGTAAGTGCACACAAAGTAAATAGAACCTAATTCTTGGGGAGGGGGGCATTAACAACTGGAGGAGATCAGGAAAGACCTTATTTAGGATGTGGCACCTGAGCTGAGTCTTGAGGGGAGCAGGAAATCTGGAGAGCCACAGAAGACAGACAGCCTTCCAAGCATGGAGGAAAGCCTTTGCAGAGGCACATAAAGCAAAGATGGAACATCTATTTGTATGAAGAACAAGAAGTGGGCTGCTTTGGCTGATATATAGAGAATGCAGGAAGGTCACTCTCAATCTCTTCCTTCCATGGGCTAAATCACCTGTCAGTGAGGACTATACTATACAGGAACTCTGTAGAGTGAAGCCTCTCAAGTACCAGCCCTCCCCTTTTGGATGGACTAGATTTGTGATTTCATTGGTATAGAGAACACAGATAATGGGGTACACACCTGCAATTTATAGTTCCAGAGAGTTGCCTAGGGTATCAAAAAGTTCAGTGAGTTGCTTAGGGTCACACAGTTAGTATATATCAGAGGTGGCCCTTGTGAACACAGGGCTTCCTGAGTTCTGGGCTGGCTCTCCAGCCACTACCCCAAACCACCTATCTCTACCATGTGCTTTTGGAGTATAAATAATCAAGGATCCCTCAAGACATGCAGAGCAGAGACCAAATCATCATCCAAGCAATCACTCTCAAGCCCTACCCACCTGCCCTGTGGGTAGGAGGTGGGGGTGCAATACCTGCTTTTCATGTTTTGCTTAAAAAGGACAAAAGGAAATCAGATGTATAGTACACAAGAGAAAACTGTTCTTAAAAACTCCAGCACTAGAGTTCAAGCAAGATGGCAGAGTAAGTCATGAAAAAGACCAACACCTTATCTGCACCTACCCTTGCATGAACATATTAAAACATCTCCAAAATAACCACTGTGGCAAAGGGGTAGAGGAGAGAATGCAGACGTGTGATTTAATCAGTTTGGGGGATTTTCAGTACATAAATGCCCTCTACTGAGACAAATAATTTCTAAGTAGTCTTAGAGAGCTGACTGGGGGCATTTCAAAATTAAGTGTCTTTTCCATGATGACACAGCTTGTATATTTCAGAGGCAGAACAGAACTTGAATCCAGATCTTCCTAACTCCAAGGAAAGGCCTACATCCACTATGCAATTAAGTAAATAAAAAGCCAAGGAGAGAAAGCAAGGGGCAAAATCAAAGGCCCTCAAAAGGAATGTCTCTCAGACAGGAAAAAGGACAAGAAAGTGAACAAGCAAGGGGAAAAAGCTCCAATAGAATAAATAAATATTTTAAAATCCTAAGTGAATGTCAAAGTTCAAGAACCAAAAACGAAGATCCATCAAACTAGTTAATAAACAGATCTAGAGTCAGTGAAGAAAGGTCTCACTGGTACAGAAAGATCTGAGGTCTATTAAGAGAGATCTTTTATCAGTAAAAAGGGAACGAGACAAATTGATTTTTTTTTAAAGTATAAAGAACTCAATTTCCCCACTGACACCTGGCAGTCTTTAAGCCTGACTGAATGCAAGTGGATAATCTAATCCTGCCTGGAACTGACATGAAGTTGGGGTGATATTGTATCCCTGCAATGTCTTTACTATTGGTGGCAATTTCCTATAGTCAAAAGATTTGTAAGTTTAATACCAGATCTATTCAATTATAGATTATGGGTAGGGGAACATCTGAGGTTGTCTAAAATTAAGCTATTAGGCATAGGACTTTAGACCAACAACAATAAGTTAGGGTCCTTTAATTCTTAGTAATACTGTGGAGACAATTAGGTCAAGAGCTTGTGAAGTTAGCAACATAAATATTATTTGTGTCTCAGATGGTTAATGTTTAAAAAAAATTTTCTTTTATGGTCCATATTGTAAATGCTTTAAAAAGAAGTATCACCTGACCAAAAGTTGAAATAGCTTTTTCTGTTACAAACTGTGTTAAAAATAAATAATAAAAAAAAATTGAGGGAGAAAAAAAAAGTATGAAGAGAGCAGTGGGACAAAGGAATAACTGAATGGAATCAGTGAGAAATAAAAGGCTGAGAGCAGAAGGCCTAAGCAACAAAACATGAAGTAAAACAAACCCAAAGGCCAACTCAAGTGGGAAGAAGTTTGCCAACTTTCCATGTGGGTGAAAGAATTAAGACTACAGACTTACAAGTTCAAAGCTGGAAGTGATCTCAGAAGTTTAGTTCAAACATATCATTCTTAGCAGAGGAAACTGAGGACTACAAAGGTAAAGTGACTTGCCCAAGGTCACAAGGAATAAGAAGCAGAGCCTGAACACAATCCCAGCTCCTCTGACTCCACAGCAAATAGTTTTGGCATCCTGAGTCTCCCCAGTGACTTCAGAAGTGCTTTGAGTACAGACAGACACTATCTTAAGAGTTTTTTTGGTTTGCTTCATAGGTCCCCAGCACCATGTTAAGCAAATACAAAGTATTTAAACATTTCTCAAACTAAACTCATTAGAATTAAAAGTAGTGAGCATATGGTGTTTTACAAGTCATATATAAGAGTTTAAGATGGAATACACATGCAGAAAAATCTACAAACATTGAATTAAGTATATAAATGAATTAATTATATGAATTAATCATATCAAAGGGCCAAATGCATTTAATGAAGTAGTAAGATAAAGTACTAGAAACTGAGAATTTTGCTATTCAGAATTACACTACCATCTTAAAAAAGAATTAAATGGAATCTTTTGTAAGGTTCAAAATAATACAATTAAATGTGAAGGAATTTGTTATATCTTTGCTAATTTACCAAAATAAATCACTTTGGCTGTGTAGAAACAAAGAAACTGCCTCAGGTACAGACAAACATACCTGTTTTTTTTATAGATACTATTTTCATATTTCATATTTAAATTTAATACTTTTTATTACAAACCTAAGCATAAAACAAGTTCAGTAAGTGCTTGACTCAAGTAGTATATAAAGACAAATGGACCTCTGGGCTTCATTTTACATACCCTTTTATGCAAGGTATCTTCCAATTCTCCACCTCTCTAGAAAACACAACTGTCCCAAGATTCATATATGGTTGTCAGGCACAATAGTTGTTATATCCAAAATGTCCTCCTTTAACCTCTGATCCTTCCACCTTTAATGGAAGTAGAGAGAGAGTAAGACAAAGCTTCTACTTATCAAAGGAATTTAGTTACTTTATTAGAAAATCCAGCAGAAGAGCAGGGGCAAAAGTAATCTGCCAATAAAGACAAAAAGCCAAGTGTGCTTTGTCAAATTCAGATGGTTGGTACAAGTCTGTTAATAAAATGGCAAGTGTTAGGTCAAACTCCCATCTGGAATATTATTCATCTGAAACATTCGAAAAGGCTTATATTTGTGATATGCTAATGATTTTAAGCTAGTTCATTTATGAATTTCAATAAGTTTGGAAAAACAGAATATTCTAGAATGCTTTTAAAACAGAAATTGGTCTGACCTATAAATAAATCTGGCTTTGGACATCTCTGATGAATCCCATACCACTGAGGCAATTTTATTAAATTTGCTCACATTAAGATGACCCACATATGTGTGTGTGTATTTTAAAGAATTCCCAAAACCCCTGAAAAATTAGGTCTTCTAAAATCCAACCCCAAATCCTTATTAGCTATATTAGAAGGTAAGCCAGAATTAGCATATATTTGCAGTCATAGTATCTCCAAACCTCAAAGTTAGGAAGGACCTCAGAAGTCAACGAGGCCAAATTCTATCTCAACAAGAATCCCTTCTATAACTGTCACCAAGAAGTAGTCATTCAGTGTCTAAGTGAAACTCTCCAGTAAGGGAGAACCCACTACCTCCCAACCTCACCAATTCCACTTTTAGCCACCTCTTGTTGTTACAAAGTTTTTTTCTTAACCAGCTCTTGTTATAAAGTTTTTTTTCTTAGCCAGCTCTTGTTGTTACAAAGTTTTTTTTCTTACCAGGAGCTAAAATCTTTATCTCACTTCCAATTCGCTGCAATTGCTGTTCCACTAAACATCCCTCCACTATATTTCATATATATAAATATATACATGCATAGTCAGAGATAAACTGATGGACCAAATTCTGGCAACTCTATTATCTATGGGTAGATTATGTACTTTGTAGACACTCTGCACTACCCAAATAGGTCAGAGGCTGACCATACTGGGGTGGGCAGGGTGCTAGTATCTGAATTGTGTATATAACAGACTGTCTCTGTATCATAGCCCAAAGCCCAAAGGAAATGACTATTCCTATTATTGTCTTTTTCATTATATGTAGTTCATATCCTTTGTAGGAAAGGTCTGAGAACTGACAGCATAATAGACTTCAAGGTTCTGAAAAGGGAATGCTGAGCTCAGAGTGGTAGAGTGAGCAGCACATCTACATCACCTATCCATTCCAAAGGAGACAGTGTATACACGATTCCTCCACAGTCTTCTCAACTGCCACCTCAGGGTATGGAGATGACATGGATTCCTGAAAGCAATCTTCCCAGTGGGCCAACTCAGGCAGCTTACACCATGCTGGAGAAGCAAGCACTGCAGCAGCTTTCCAAGGACTGGTCTAGCCAAGTAAGGAGAAACTCATCAACAGTAAGCTGGAAACTTGGTGATGAATTCTTTGGCCATGAAGTAAAGAAAATTAGAAAATGACCCTCACTCGGTCCTGGGTGGTTCCCTTTTGCTTGTGTGGTGATGGTGGCAAAGTAGCAGAGAAAGAGGCAGAAAATGCTATGAATCACACGGTATTTAGAGTTCCTATAAGTAATAACTTGGTTATTGGTAGACTAAATGTGAGATCATTATCTGATAATCAAGTAGACATACCTGCTAGAGGAACTGAATCATATGAACTTCAACATTTTTTCCTACACAGGAAACAAGAACACACAAGAAAAAATTGTAGCTAATTGGAAGGATGCTTCACAATTTTCCTTGGAAAGATAAATAAAGGGAAGTCGGCAAAAATAAACAATTTCATACATTTGTGCAAAAATGCCACTGTGAAAATAATTGCAATTTATATCCCAATATTTGTTACAGAGGAGGAAAAGAAAGAGAAATAAATTCTTTGAGGAACTCAATAATTAATATATACTTTGATACTCAATGACTCGAATGCAAAGGTAAGCTAATAGAAGACAGTGAAATATGGTGGCAAACATGATTCAGAAGTAAGGAATGAGAAAGACCAAACATTTGTAGGAGTGAAGATTCTTCACACCCACATATGAGGAATAGTGTCTTCCTCTTTTTTTCATGAGGAAACTATTCATTTTTATTTCATTTATGATGAATACTTTCTTCAAGGAAAGAAAAGGAAGGTGCTGGACAGAGTGAACACCAAATACCATCATAAAAAGTGAAACTGATGTTATTTTAGTGGACGGAAACCATTTCTGAATCAGCTGTACAGTTAGAACCGCTGGACTAGAAAGAGGAAAGATCAAAATTAATAAAAACTAGAAGAATGAAAATTCAAAAATAGATATGGCATGCAATTTAAACAATGTCAATCTGATCTACTGAAAAACAGTATTGACATTAAAAAGGACGTCAACACTGATTTTAATAATTTCACATGGATATCTAACCAATATAAAAAAATGAGTATAAATAAAATACCATTCCTATGAGACTAAAATTCACCTTAATAAGTACTTGACTTGAATCAAGTCAAGCTACACTTACTTGCCAAGGAGAGAAGTGGCAGCCTAGGGCAAAACAGGCTTAGATTATTAATTCATCTGCAAAATCTTACAAGACAGGATCACATGATTGTGAGCCTGGGAAGTACTTATTTCCAGCATAACTCTACTTCACCAATAATCTCCAAACAAGAATCTCCCAACTAAAATGAAACAAACAAAAAGAATACACCAACTATAATAGTAATGAAGGTGTCATCAACCAGAAGAGAAGAAACTCCTCTACTCACTACTCTGTGAAACAACAACAGAAGCTGAAGTACTTACAGCTTCTATTCTATTCACTATTCTAGTCACCATCCAACAGTCCTGAACCAAACACAGACCACACCAGAAATCTGTCAGGCTGAGGTAGCCTCTATTCATTCCCTTCACAGCAATGATTCAGTTCAAATCACAGCCCAACCCATCCCCATCCCCATAAAAAGTAGAAGATAATGATGATCCTGCCCAACCACTAGAGAGAAACAGGAGTGTAACAGTGAAGGGAAGAGACTGTAGAGGAGAAAGGCTCTGGGCCCAAAGCACAGGGGACTACAAAGGTAGCTGTAGTCAATCATCTCTCAATAAAGTTGATACAGGGAATGGGCCTGCCCCTTCAGGTCTCCATGTTCCCCAACCTCTGAGGTCTGTCAGAAGAAAACATGTCCATGGCGATGGAAGGGCAAACTAGGAGAAGGAAAGTCTGAGACAAACTGAAAGACAAAAAGGACCAAGAGAGAATGGCTGGGTATAAGTGGGGATGGGGAGGAGGTTACAGGACATACTGTTCAAGCGCCAGGACTAGAGTCAGGAAAACCAGAGTTCTAATCTAGTCTCAGACACTTACTAGCCATGTGACTCTAAGCAAGTCACTTAGACTTCGTTTATATCTCAAAAATTTTGGTATGATGTCTCACCATTATCATTCTTTCAAAGAGTAATTAATTGGTTCTATAATAAGACATGGGCAGCCAGGTGGTGCAGGGAACAGAGCACCAGGTCTGGAGTTAGGATGATCCCACAAGTCCCATTTTACACTTGAGAAAACTGAGACAGAGGTTATGTGACTTAGATTATTGTGAGGATCAAATAACATACGTAAAGGGACTTGTGAACTTTAAATCATTATATAAATATTAGCTATCATCATAACCACCATCATGTGTGCACATGTGCGTGTTTGTGTGTGTGTGTATGTGTGTGTGTGTAGTATTTATTCCCTTCCTCAATGCTAATCTCAACTCCTCTTACACCTTGGTAGATGGGTTCTTCAGTTGCTATGGTCAATATCATCTGGTAGCCAAACCCCTGATAATGAGTAAATCTAAACTTAGCTAGGATGGTTCTCAGATTACAATTTGTCACCATACTCAAAATGTTTCCAGTCTGAGAGGACCAATCAGATTTTGCATTCCATTGGCACAGCTTTCAAGAATCCACAGTGTTGTCTCCACACTACGATAGACAATTGGCTTCTCTGGAGAGCATCCAAAGGAGGGCTTTGAGATCATGCCATATGAAGATCAGTTGAATGAATTGGGCATAGAAAGCCTGGAGGAGAGATAACTTAAGGGGCAGATAATGGCTATCTCCAAGTAGTTTAAGGGTTGCTATATGGAAGAGATATTCGACTTATTCTGACTAAATAACAGAAAGGCAGAACTTGGAGCAATAGATAGAAATTACCACACTTAGGTTTGATACAGGTGAAAACTTTCTAAGGTTTAGAGTCATCCAAGAGTGGAAGGGACTGCTCCCTCCCTGGAGGGCTTCAAGCAGAGGCTGGAGTACCATACATGCTTGGCACAGTGGAGAGGAGATTCTTGCTCAGGAATTGATTGCAATAGATGGCCTCTGAAAGAGTGTAGATTTTCAACTCAACTTTGTTCAAGCTTAACCCAAGGCTGAGCTATTTGGAAAGTGTGATCCACTAAAAGCTGTAGAAAATATACTTTTAGCTGGATAAAATAATGTTCTACCCAGCAACACTTTGGCTAAACAATATTTCTTCTTTCAGGTTCTCTACTATATATAACATTAATTTGTTAAGTCACCTTTGTCTTTCATAATGCTGTAATGCACAGAGGTTGGCTTTAAGTAAGCTAGGAATATAGAAGGAGTGTACTACTCTTCTTTTACTCCATAATCACTGACCTCTTGGTTCCCAGTGTCCTTTGACACTAACTGCCCAATTACTGAATGTGGAAATACCACTCACGTATTAAGGGTCACTTTTGGTACCCCAGTTCCCCTCTTTCCATTTACCATTTGGTCTGTCAATCTATGAAAAGTGCTGCTATAACACATGTAAGGAAAAGATACTTTTGAAGGAAGATTCTTGAAATGTAAAAGCCCTAGTAATTACACTACTTTAAAACATGCAAATGTGTGATGCCAAAAAAGCAAAATAAGCCCTTAAAAATGTGGAAAATTTCACAATTCTAAATCTGTGGTACAAATTGTAGTGTTAAGAGCACCGCCCACAATAGCATAATTATGTATAAATGAGAGGTGCAATTAAGCAGCTTAATAATGTGATACAAGTAACGAAAGTTCAGAAGTAAAGTTTGACAACCTTATTATAGTGGTAATTATTTCATCAGTCCAGTTTTAGTCACCTTCTCATATGCTGGCTCAAAATAGAAATTAGCTTTGGAAATACAGTTAAATGAATGCTACCTTATCACTGAGTAATGTACACACACACACACGCACACGCACGCACACACACACACACACACACACACAAAACATGAGGTAAAGCAGCATTTTCCACTGAGAGGGCCGAGTAGAGATGCTACCTTTAGAACTCCCTCTAACAACCCAGTTACTTGAGAGTTTGAAAAGGCACTCTACAATCTATCCAAATCCTGAAGCATGAATTTCCTTAGGAACAATAGGTACCATGTTATGGTATATAGAGCACTAGACCTAGAGTTGGGAAGACCTGGGTTCAAGTCTTGCCTCAGTTATATTACAAGTTACTCGACCTTTCTGGGACTTACTTATTTGTAAAATGAAGGTGTTGAACAGGGAGGCCGCTAAAGTTCTTCTCAACTCTAGATCTATGATCCTATGAGGTAGCCTTTAAGGACCCTATCCAATTTAAGAACCTCTACTAAGGGTAGAGAACTCACAACCTATCCCAGGCATCTCATTCCAATTTTGGAGAGCTCCAATTGTTAAGATCTTTAGAAATAATGACAACTGAAATTCATATAACAGGCCTGGTAAGCTTGTAGAGCACTTTCCCTCCAGTTCTGAGAGAGGAAGACTTAAGTATTACACTCCTCATTTCATAGGTAAGAAAGCTAAGACTCTGAGAAAACAAGTGACTTGCCTATGATCAAGCACAAGACTAAGAAATATCTTAGATAGAATGTGAATCTACATCTTCTGACTATTCTAATCACTTCATTATTAGGACATTATGGTTACTCAAGAGCTCAAATCTGCCTCTGTCACTTCTACACAGCAATAGTAGCTCTGCACTCCAAGGAAAAGGAGACTCTAATCTCTCTTCTACATGACAAATCCTCAAAATATCTGCCAGTAATCACATCCCACCACAAGTCTTCTCTTCTCCAGGCTAGATACCAATAATTTTTTCAGCAGATTGTCCTACAGAATGGTGTCTATTTCCCTCACTCTCCATATACATTCCAACTTTCCAATGCCCTTCTTAAAACTACAATAACCAAGAACTGGACACAGTACACCAGATATGTCATAATCACTGAAGAATACTATTTCTATATAAGAAAATGATGCAATATTTATCTCCTCTGTGTATGTTAACAAGAAGATAAATAAATATAAATAAATAAATAGAAGATGGCAGAGTAAAGGCAGGGACACACCTGAGCTCCCCCAAATTACCTTCCAAAAAGCTTTAAAATAACACCTCAAAACAAATTATGGAGCAGCAGAACCAACAAAAGGTTGGAGTGATAGAATTTTCCAGGCCAAGAAAACTAAGAAGGTCATCAGGAAAGGTCTATCGCATTGGGGTGAGTGGAGAACAGTCTAGCAAAGGCCACACACAAGAAAGCTAGAAGCAGGCCTGGGGAGCAAGTGAAGTAGCAGCAGTGGTGGCTTCCAGAGCTCTTAGTCCACAGAAGGTAAGGGAATTGGACAACTGTTCAAAAGGAGATCATAGCAAACTTTTTGTTGGCACTGGGAGTAGGACTCTGTTGCATTGCCCATACATGGTTCCAGGTCACAGTTGCAGGGTAGAAAAGAGTGATTATGTTCATTCACAGACCAAAGAACAGATCAAGAGAATAGTGACCACAGCTCTCTTTAGATCATACCATCTTGAAAGAACTGAAAACTCACAACCTCAGAACTAACTCTGAGAGCAGCAGCATTAAAGGTCTGAAGCTTATAACAATACCCCCTCCATTAATTTTAGTAGAGCCCAATTTTAACATAAAGGTAAGTCAAGAAATAGGCTAGAAAAATAAACAAACCACAAAAAAGGAACTTGACCATATAAAGTTACTATGGTGACAGGGATGATCAAAATACAAACTCAGAAGACAATGAAATCAAAGCAGTTACATGCAAAACCTCAAAGAAAAATGTGAGCAGGTCTCAGGACCAAAAAGAAATCTTGGAAGAGATAAAAAAGAATTTGAAAAAAAAACACATAAGGGAGCTAGAGAAAAAAAGAAATGAGTCATGCAAAAAAATAATGAAGTAAGAGTCAACAACCTGGTAAAGGAGGTACAAAAAAAAAAATTAAAGAAAATAACACTTTAAAAAACAAATTCGATCACATAGTTTTAAAAAAGGCACAAAATCCACTAGAGAGAACTCCTGAAAAAGCAGAATTAGCCAAATGGAAAAAGAAGTATACAAATTCACTGAAGAAAAAAACTCGTTAAACAGTAGAACTGGTCACATGGAAAAAAAGGTACAAAAGCTCAATGAAGAACATAATTCCTTAAAAATTAGAATCAGGCAAGTGGCAGCTAATGATTCCATGAGACATCAAAAAAAAAATCAAAATCAAAATAATGAAAAAATAGGGGAAAAAATGTGAACAATCTCACAGTAAAAACAACTGACCTGGAAAATAATTCAAGGACAGATAATTTAGGAAGTACTAGACTACCTGAAAGCCACAAGCAAAAAAAGAGCTTAGACATCTTATTTTAAGAAATTATCAAGGAAAACTACCCTGATATCCAAAAACCAGAGGGTAAAATAGAAAATGAAAGACTTTATTGATCACATCCTGCAAGAGATCCCAAAAGAAAAGTTCTCAGGAATACTATTTTTTTCCAAATTTATTACTTTGTTTTCAGTTTTCAACAATCATTTTCTTAAGTTCCAAATTTTCTCCCCTTCCCTCCCCAAGACAACATGAAATCTTTAATGGGACCTATACATACATTCCTATTAAACACATTTTCACATTAGTCATGTTGCATAGAAGAATTTAAACAAATAGGAGAAACCATGAGAAAAACAAAACATAACAAAAGAGAAAATAGTCTGCTCCTTTTTTCTTTAATTCTCTTGATATTCTTGACCTTTTATTCATCCAGATGACTTTTCTAATTTTTTTTAGCTCTATATAATAATTTTTTGGCAGTTTGATTGGCATGACATTGAATAAGTAAATTAGGTATTAAATTTCAAATCTGGCCTCAGACACTTATTAGCTGTGTGACCCTAGGCAAATCACTTAATAACTCTGTTTGTCTCAGTTCCTCATCTATACAATGAGTGGGAGAAGGAAATTACAAACCACTCCAGTATTTTTGCCAAGAAAAATCCTGAATGGGGTCACAAAGTGTCAGACATCTCTGAAAACGACTAAACAATGGGAACAAAAACTATTTGGTGCTTATGTTTAATATTGATATTTCTTCATTGTCTAAAGTACCTTTTAGCAAAATGTTGATTCCCTGCTTATCTCTTTTAATTAGATCTATTTTTGCTTTTGCTTTGATGTAATGATTGCTACCTCTGCTGAGGCAGAGTTAAGTGATTTGTCACACAGCTAGTAAGTGTCATACAAATCAAACTACCAAAATATTATTATAGAAAGCTAAAAAAAAATTTAAAAATTCATCTGGATGAGTAAAAAGTCAAGAATATCAAGAGAATTAAAGAAAAAATGTGACAGAAGATCTGTTGACAAGGGAAGAATTTATGACAAAACAAGAGAGAGAGCATTACAGGCTATAAAATGAATAATTTTGATTATATTAAATTTAAAAGGTTTAGTGTGCGCGCGCACACACACACACACACACTGCAGCCAAAATTAGAAGGAAAGTAGAAAAGGAAATTATTTTATGCCAAGTTTCTCTGATAAAGGCCTCATTTCTCAAATATATAGAGAACTGAGTCAAATTTATAAAAATACAAGCCATTTCTCAATTGATAAATGGTCTAAGGATATGAAGAGTCAGCTTTTCCATGAAGAAATCAAAAGTAACCATATGAAAATATGCTCTAAGTCACTATTGATGAGAGAAATGAAAATTGAAACAACTTTGAGATATTACAGCTATCAGATTGGCTAAAATGATAAAAGGAGAAAATGACAAATATTGGAGGGGATGTGGAAAAATTGGGGCACTAATTCATTCTTGGTGGAAGTGTGAACTGATCCAACCATTTTGAAGAGCAATCTGGAATTATGTCCAAAGAGTTATAAAAGTATATATAGTACCCATTTTGACCTTATCTTGATATGTGTGTAAGATGTTGGTCTGTGCCTAGTTTCTGCTATACTATTTTCCAAAAGTCCTGGAACATGAAATCTTAGGCCCTATGGCCTATAATTGCTGCCATGGCTAAGATGCTGCACTGGCCCTAAAACCTCACTAGGAAAAAGAGATGTACAGGTCTGAGTGGAGGTGTAGAAGCATCAAAGCTGACCTTTCTTTGGGTGCAGCATTTCTAAAGCTTAAAGGTTGGACAGCTAGGCCTAAATATGGGAGGGGAAGGGTCCCAATCACCCACTAGGAGATTAACTTTTCAAAAGAATTTTACAGTATATTTTATATGTACTTACATATGTCCATGTCTCCTCCTTGAGGAGAGGGATCATTCCATTTTCTTTTTGTTTCCCTACTACCTAGCACAATGCCTAGCACATAGCAGGTGGTTACTGAATGCTTAACTAAGAGCCTACTTTATCTTTTATACTATTTCATTACTGACCAGCTGCGAATGACACACCTTTACATCCTCTAATTTTGTCTTGTAACTTTTTTTTTATATGAAGACTATCCATCTGGAATTTATTATGCTATATATATTATAATAAACACACGTGTGTATATACATATGTATGTACATAAACGCACACATATAATATGCAGATCAAAATCTATTTTTCCTCAGGCTAGTTTCCAGTTTTCCTAGCTTTTGTCAGAACACCTTCCTCAATAGTTTGTATTCTTGGGTTTCTCAAATGCTTGGATGGTGTGAGCATCTGTTTCTAGGTTTTGTTAATTTAGTCCAGTCCACTGATCTTTTCTATTTGTTAGCCAATATCAGAGAGTTTAATAATTAGTGCTTTACATTATAATTTGAGTTATAATAATAAAAAGAGCTAGCATTTATATAGTGCCATAAGGTTTACAAAGCAATTTACATATATTATCTGCTTTTATCCTCATAACAACTCTGAGAAGTAGGTGCTATTATTATCCCCATTTTACAGATGAAGAAACTGAGACTGAGAGGATAAGTGACTTGCCCAGGGCCACAAAGCTAGAAGTCTCTGAGGCAGGATCTCAAATCAGGTCTTCCAGGTGGTTAAGACCTCTCCCCTCCCACTATATACTATACCACCTAGCTGCTCTAGGCAGTAAGCTGCTTTGGGAGCTCCAAGTCCCCCTATACTCTACTTTTTAATCATTATATCCTTTGATATTCTTGACCTTTCATTCCTTCAAGTAAATTTTATTATTGCCTAATTCTCCAAAGTATCCCTTTGGGAATTTGATTCCTAGAGCATAAAAATTATAGTGAAACTTGGGTAGGATGGCCATTTTTACTTGATTGTTATATCCCAGTCATGACCACTTACCACTTACTATCTCTTGAATTATTTAGGCCTCTTTTATTTCTGTAAAAATTGTTTTGTAGTTGCATTTCCATAAATCCTGTACAAATCTTGGTAGTTTGACTTCCAGATATTTCCTACATTCTCTTAAATGGAATTACTCTTCCCATCTCTTTTTCCTGGATTTTGTTATAAGGAACACTAATGATTCTTAAGGATTTCTTTTTGTATCTTGGTTCTGATACTGCATTAAATTCCCTTGTTCCTAATTAGTAACACTAGGGAATAATTAAGAACAGTTAGTTAGTTGTCCATTCTCAAAGAGGACCAAAATGACATCACTATGCTAGAGTCAAGTTACAATGTGGCCGACACCATCTATCAAGAACAATAAAAGTTTAGGTCAGGTCAGGTACAAACACAGGTCAGGTACAAATAGTCCATATGAACATTTGGGGTGAATTCTCAAAATTTGTGCATCTCGCATTTCTTTTCAGCTGTTTCAATTCTGCTTTGCTCATATTGCACACCACCTTCTCTGATGAGGGCACGCCATGCTGGGCAGTCCTGTGCCTCCCACGTCATACAATCAATTCCAAAGTTCTTGAGAGAGACCTTGAGAGTGTCCTTATATTGCTTCTTCTGACTACCATGTGAGCACTTGCATTATGTGAGTTCTCCATAAAATAGTCTTTTAGACAATTTGAACAACATGGCCAGCCTATCAGAGTGGCGCTCTATAGCAGAGTTTGAATGTTTGGCAGTTTGGTTTGAGTAAGGACCTCAGTGTCTGGTACCTTATCCTGCCAGTTGATCTTCACAATCTTCCTAAGACAATATCTGCTACTCCATGGTAGCTAGCTAGTTGCTGTAGTACCTTGTTTCTCAACATTTCTCCTCTATGCATGTGTTGAGTCATCAATCAACCCTAACCCCTAGGCTGTTCATGTCAGGGTCATTTCACAGTCATGGAGATCCAAAGCTGAAAGGGATCTTCAATATCATCTAGTTCAACCCCTTTGTTTTACAGATAAGAAAACTGAGGCCTAGAGAGGGGATGTGACTTTCCCAAGGTAATCTGGAAAGTAACCTGGGCTACTTCTCAACCTTTCAGCTAAGATTTAATATAGTAACTACCAGCAACTAAGCTTCAAATCCAGTGTTCTTTTCACTACTGCCCTGACAAAGCTGTTCAACCTTGGTGCCAATCCTTGGACTTCCCCTTCTACCATGTCTGTAGTTCCTCTCCTTTAATTCCCCTTGGTGCCCACTTAGACAGCTGCCAGTTGCTGCTACCTCTTCCCAAACTTTTTTTGTTGTCTTGTACCTGAACTGAAAGAAAAGGATAAAGAGAGATCAAAGGCAAACACATCCAGCATTTGCTAAAAAGTGTGCACTAAGGTTCAAAGAAAAGCTGCCATGGCCACAGAGAAATCTCAGCTGATTGGCTTACAGATGAATCTGAGTAAAATAATGAGGAAATCCAACTAGTCCATGCATAGAGATGGTTTGGTGATTATGGCAATATTGAAATGTGTTTTTCTTGATCAAGAACTTGAGGGGCGGAGCCAAGATGGCGGAGCAGAAAGACGCACATACACATAGCTCCGAACTCACAACCCACAGAACAGCTAGAGGGGACCAACTCACGGTGAATTCTGCACCCAGAGGCCACGGAATATTGGAGCAAGGGAGATTTCTGTTCCGGAGACACCTGCAAACCTCTCGCGGGGGGTCCTTCGCGCTGCGGACTGGGCGCCAGGACTGGGAGCTGAGTGCAGCCCTGCAGCGGACGCGACACCGTGAGGAAAAGATCCGAGCGGGCTTCAGGGACGGGATCTCCAGCGGGGGCACAAGCCCCTCGACCCACAGGTGACGGGGGTCGGTGAGAGAGTCTCTTTGGCGGGTCGAGAGGGGAGTGGGGTGCCCCCATGGCTCGGGCCCCCCCGGGAGATAGAAGCTGAGAGGCGGCTGCGACAGGGGCTCCCCAAGCGGGCGGGAGCCTGGATCCATTGTGGAAGGTCTATACATAAACCCCCTGAGGGAACTGAGCCTGAGAGGCAGCCCTGCACCGACCTGACCACCTGAACTTAATTCTCACACTGAATAGCAGCCCTGCCCCTGCCAAAAGCCCTAAGGCGGGAAGCAGCATTTGAATCTCAGTCCCCAAACGCTGGCTGGGAGGACCAGGAGGCGAGGTGGGTGTGAGGAGAATATTCAGAGGTCAAGTCACTGGCTGGGGAGAATGCCCAGAAAAGGGAAAAGAAATAAAACTATTGAAGGCTACTTTCTTGGAGAACAGACATTTCCTCCCTTCCTTTCTGAAGAGGAAGAACAATGCTTACCATCAGGCAAAGACACAGAAATCAAGGATTCTGTGTCCCAGCCCACCCAATGGGCTCAGGCCATGGAAGAGCTCAAAAAGAATTTTGAAAATCAAGTTAGAGAGGTGGAGGAAAGACTGGGAAGGGAAATGAGAGGGATGAAAGAGAAGCATAAAAAGCAGATCAGCTCCCTGCTAAAGGAGAACCAAAAAAAATGTTGAAGAAATTAACACCTTGAAAACTAGCCTAACTCAAGTGGCAAAAGAGGTTCAAAAAGCCAATGAGGAGAAGAATGCTTTCAAAAGCAGAATTAGCCAAATGGAAAAGGAGATTCAAAAGCTCACTGAAGAAAATAGTTCTTTCAAAACTAGAATGACACAGATGGACGCTAAGGACTTTGTGAGAAAGACAGATATCACAGAACATAGCGAGAAGATTGGAAAAATGGAAGATAATGTGAAATATCTTATTGGAAAAACAACTGACCTGGAAAATAGATTCAGGAGAGACAATGTAAAAATTCTGGGACTACCTGAAAACCATGATCAAAAGAAGGGCCTAGACATCATCTTCCATGAAATTAACAAGGAAAACTGCCCTGAGATTCTAGAACCAGAGGGCAAAATAAATATTCAAGGAATCCACAGAACACCGCATGAAAGAGATCCAAAAAGAGAAACTCCTAGGAACATTCTGGCCAAATTCCAGAATTCCCAGGTGAAAGAGAAAATATTGCAAGCAGCTAGAAAGAAACAATTCAAGTATTGTGGAAATACAATCAGGATAACACAAGATCTAGCACCCTCTACATTAAGGGATCGAAGGGAATGGAATAGGATATTCCAGAAGTCAAAGGAACTAGGACTGAAACCAAGAATCACCTACCCAGCAAAACTGAGTATAATACTTCAGGAGAAAAAATGGTCTTTCAATGAAATAGAGGATTTTCAAATTTTCTTGATGAAAAGACCAGAGCTGAAAAGAAAATTTGACTTTCAAACACAAGAATGAAGAGAACCATGAAAAGGTGAACAGCAAAGAGAAGTCATAAGGGACTTACTAAAGTTGAACTGTTTACATTCCTATATGGAAAGACAATATTTGTAACTCTTGAAACATTTCAGTATCTGGGTACTGGGTGGGAGTACACACACACACATGCACACACGCACACATACATAGAGACAGAGTGCACAGAGTGAATTGAAGAGGATGGGATCATATCTTAAAAAAAAAATGAAATCAAGCAGTGAGAGAGAAATATTGGGAGGAGAAAGGGAGAAATTGAATGGGGCAAATTATCTCTCATAAAAGAGGCAAGCAAAAGACTTATTAGTGGAGGGATAAAGAGGGGAGGCGAGAGAAAAACATGAGGTCTACTCTCATCACATTCCACTAAAGGAAAGAATAAAATGCACACTCATTTTGATAGGAAAACCTATCTCACAATACAGGAGAGTGGGGGACAAGGGCACAAGCAGGGTAGGGGGGAGGATAGAGGGGAGGGCATGGGGAGGAGAATGCAATCCGAGGTCGACACTCATGGGGAGGGAAAGGATCATAAGAGAATAGAAGTAATGGGGGACAGGATAGGATGGAGGGAAATATAGTTAGTCCTATACAACACAACTAGTATGGAAATCATTTGCAAAACTACACAGATTTGGCCTATATTGAATTGTTTGTCTTCCAAAGGGAAGGGGTGGAGAGGGAGGGAGCTAAAGAAGTTGGAACTCAAAGTGTTAGGATCAACTGTAATGTTCTTACCACTAGGAAATAAGAAATACAGGTTAAGGGGTAAAGAAAGCTATCTGGCCCTACAGGACAAAAGAGAAGACGGAGACAAGGGCAGAGAGGGAGGATAGAAGAGAGAGCAGACTGGTCACAGGGGCAATTAGAATGCTTGGGTTTGGGGGGGGAGGGGATAAAAGGGGAGAAAATTTGTAACCCAAAATTTTGTGAAAATAAATGTTAAAAGTTAAATAAAAAAAGAAAAAAAAGAAAAAAAGAACTTGAATATGGCTGGGAGCCAAGATGGCGGAGTGACAGCAACTACTCACCTAAGCTCTTAGACGAACTCCTTCAGATACCTCTAAAAAGAAAATCTGACCAAATTTTGGAGGTGCAGAATCCAATAGGAGAGAGACTGTGGCAGATTCACAGACCAAGTCAGACTGGAAGGTCGACAGGAAGGATATGTTCTGTGGGGGTGAGCCCACAGCACATCCCGCCACAGCAGCACGGCCGAGCAAGAAACCCCCGGGACAGTGTGAGGCAGGGGCAGCACGGCAAAAGAACAAAGTGGCAGCCCAGAGCGGAAGACCAGCAGGAGCCAAGCAGGTGACAGCCGTTGAGCCCCAGGTATCAGCCACAGCGGCTCCTGAGACTTTCAGCCCATAAGACTTTGAGACTTTCAGTCTGTAAGTTACCTACTTGAACTTCCGGGAGTCAAAATGGCGGAATGATTAGTAAATGCTCTCTCCCCCTCCCCTTATTGACCTCTAAAGAACCATAAAATATTTCCCCAGAAAAATCTTGGATCAGTGAGATGGGCAGAAGGGGCAAATAGTCTTGTAGTACCTAAAGCTAGAAAAATCGCTAAAGAATATTCCTCTTACTGTGGCAGAGGTGAACCAGAAAGAAAGGAGCCCTGGGGGGAGGGGGGGAAACTCGTACTAGGACGCAGGCATGCCTCAGTGCTCCAGGGGACACGGGAAGATAATAGAACAGCCAGGATCATCAAATGCTGAGCTTGTCTTTGCTCTAGCTCAGGTGAAGAGATCTCCCCTGACCAGACCACCGCTCTCCCACGCTTAGCAAGCTAGCACCAGGGCTAATCCAGGGAAACACAAAACAAAAAGAAAAAAAGGCACCTGCTCTTTGCTATCTCACACCAGCAGCTCAACACCAGGTTCTCCAGCTTCTAACTGAAAAAACCAGAGGCCACAACACATAAAGCCTCACTATCATGAGCAAGAAGCAAAGGAGGAAGGAAAAGACCATAGGATCTTTCTATGGTGACAAGGACGACAACACAAATACCACAGAGGTAAGTACTGAGACTGTATTCCCATCTGAAACTTCAGAAAGGACCATGAACTGCTCACGTGCACAAACAGTGCTCCTGGAACAGTTGAAGAAGGAAATAGAAGAAAAACTGGCCAACGACTTTAAAAGTGTGAAAAAAGAATTCTACGAAGAGAACAGCTTTTTAAAAAGGAAAATTGAACAAATGGAAAAAGAAACACAAAACCTAACCAGGAAAATGGGACAAATGGAAAAGGAAGTATAAAAACTAACTGGAGAAAATAATTCCTTAAAAGGAATAATTGGGCAGATGGAAAAGGAGATGCAAAAGTTAACTGAAGAAAACAATTTGATAAAATTTAGAATTGGGCAAGTAGAAACTAATGACTCTATGAGACAGCATGAATCAGTCAAACAAAATCTAAAGAATGAAAAGATAGAAGAAAATGTAAAATATCTAACTGGAAAAACAAATGACCTGAAAAATAGATCCAGGAGAGAAAATTTAAGAATTATTGGCCTACCAGAAGCCATGATGAAAAAAAGAGTCTGAACAATATCTTCCAAGAAATAATCAAGGAAAACTGCCCAGAAATGCTAGATCCAGAGAGCAAAATAGTCATCAAGAGAATACATCGTTCACCTCCTGAAAGGGATCCCAAACTAGAAACACCAAGAAATATTGTTGCCAGATTCCAGAACTATCAAGTGAAGAAGAAAATAGTATAGGCAGTCAGAAAAAAACCATTCAAATATCAAGTAGCTACAGTCAGGATCACACAGGACCTTGCAGCTTCTACGTTAAATGACCAAAGGAATTGCAATATGATATTCCATAAGGCAAAGGAGCTGGGACTACAACAAAGGATCAATTACCCAGCAAAATTCAGCATAATATTTCAGGCAAGGAGACGGATATTCAGTGAAATAAAGGACTTCCAGACCTTCCTGACCAAAAGGCCAGAACTCAATAGAGAATTGGATCTTCAAATGCAGGTCTCAAGAGAGGCATAAAAAGGTAAACAGGGGAAAAGAAAAACTTGTTACTCAATTTGGGCAAACTGTTTACCTCCCTATAAGAGATGATGATACTTGTTAATCTTGAGAATTGTACATCTATTAAGAAGTATAAAAGGGATATACATTGATAGAGGGAATGAGTATAAAGTAAATGATGTGATGATAAAAATGTGATTCAAACATGCAAAGGCATTGTAACAGGAGATGTGAAAAATAGGAAGCAGAAAATGATAAATTACATCACAGGAAGAAGTACAAAATTATATTATAGCAGAGAGAAAGAGGGGAGGTAGATGAGCATTATTTGAGAGGTACTCTCATCTGATTTGGTTCAAGGAGGGAACAATAAACTTAATTAAGTATATAAATCTAACTAGCTCTATAGGCAGTAGGAGGGGAAGGACAAAGAAAGGGGAGGGGAAGCTAAAAGGGAAGGAAGAAGTAGTAAGGGTGAAGGGGAGTAAAAGGGAGGGGGGCTGAAAGAAGGAAGGGAAGACTGGGGGAGGTGGTGGTCAAAAGTGAAAACTCTATTGAGGAAGGGAAGGGAGATGGGAGAACTAAAAGCACAAACAATGGGAAAGAGGATGGAGGGAAAGACACAGATTGTAATCATAACTGTGAATGTGAATGGAATCAACTCTCCCATAAAATGGAGATGGACAGCAGAATGGATTAAAAGACATAATTTAACAATAAGTTGTTTACAAGAAACACATTTGAAATGGGGGGATACACACAGAGTAAGGGTAAAAGGTTGGAGCAGAATATATTGTGCTTCAGCTGATGTAAGAAAAGCAGGGGTAGCAATCCTAATCTCAGACAAAGCAAAAGCAGAAATAGACCTAATCAAAACAGATATGGAAGGAAACTATATCCGGCTAAAAGAAACCATAGACAATATCATTACTAAACATGTATGCTCCAAGTGCTCCAAAGCATCCAAATTCTTAGAGGAGAGGTTAGGGGAGTTGCAGGAAGAAAGAGCAAAACTATACTAGTGGGGGACTTCAACCTCCCCCTCTCTGAACTTGATAAATCTAACCTAAAAATAAACAAGAAAGAAGTTAAGGAGGTAAATAAAACTCTGGATAAGGTAGATATGATAGATCTCTGGAGAAAACTGAATGGGGACAGAAAGGAATATACCTTTTTCTCAGTGGTACATCGCACATATACAAAAATTGACCATGTTCTAGGGCATATAAACCTCACAATCCACTGCAGAAAGGCAGAGATAGTCAATGCATCCTTCTCAGATTATCATAATGCAATAAAAATTATATGTAACAAAAGGCCATGGAAAGATAACCCAAAAATTAATTGGAAACTAAATACTCTAATCCTAAAGAAGGAGTGGGTTAAACAACAAATCATAGAAGCAATCAACAACTTCATTCAAGAGAATGAAAATAATGAGACAAACTGCCAAATCTTATGGGATACTGCAAAAGCAGTTCTGAGGGGAAGTTTTATATCTTTGAATGCCTACATGAATAAAATAGAGAAAGAGGAGATCAATGACTTGGGCATGCAGCTGAAAAAGCTAGAAAAAGAACAAATTGAAAATCCCCAAGTAAATACCAAATTAGAAATAATGAAAACCAAAGGAGAGATCAACAAAATTGAAATTAAGAAAACTACTGAACTAATAAATAAAACAAATAGTTGCTTTTATGAAAAAACTAATAAAATTGATAAACTTTTGTCAATTTGATTTAAAAAAAGAAGAAAACCAAATTACCAGTATCAAAAATGAAAGGGGTGACCTCACCTCCAATGAGGAGTAAATTAAAACAATAATTAAAAATTACTTTGCCCAACTTTATGCCCATAAATTCGGCAATCTAAATGAGATGGATGAGTATTTTTAAAAATATAAATTGTCCAGATTAACAGAAGAGGAAATTGAATACTTAAACAACCCCATCTCAGAAAAAGAAATTGAACAAGCCATCAGGAAAAAAATCTCCAGGGTCAGATGGATTTACAAAAGTGAATGCTATCAAACATTTAAAGAACAGTTAATTTCAATATTATATAGACTATTTGGGAAAACTGAAGAAGAAGAAGTACCCCGAAATTCTTTTTATGATACAAATATGGTTTTGATACCTAAACCAGGAAGAGAAAAGACAGAGAAAGAAAATTATAGACCAATTTCTCTAATGAATATAGATGCAAAAGTTTCAAATAAGATTTTAGCAAAAAGAATACAGCAACTCATCACAAGAATAATACATTATGATCAGGTAGAATTCATACCAGGAATGCAAGGCTGGTTCAATACTAGGAAAACTATTAGCATTATTGATCACATCAACAACGAAACTAACAGAAACCACATGATTATCTCAATAGATGCAGAAAAAGCTTTTGACAAAATACAACATCCATTCCTATTGAAAACACTGGAGAGCACAGGAATAAATGGAACTTTCTATAAAATAATAAGCAGTATTTACCTAAAACCTTCAGCTAGCATTATATGCAATGGAGATAAGCTAAATGCATTTCCAATAAGATCAAGGGTGAAACAAGGATGTCCATTATCACCACTGTTATTCAATATGGTACTAGAAATGTTAGCTGTAGCAATTAGAGAAGTTAAAGAAACTGAAGGAATCAAAATAGGTAAAGAAGAAACTAAGTTATCACTCTTTGCGGATGATATGATGACATATTTAGAGAATCCCAGAGATTCAAGTGAAAAACTACTTGAAACTATAAACAACTTTGGCAAAGTTGCAGGTTACAAAATAAACCCGCACAAATCTTCTGCATTTCTACATATTAGTAACAAAGCCCAACAGCAAGAGATAGAAAGAGAAATTCCACTTAAAGTTAGAGCAGACACTATAAAATATTTGGGAGTTTATCTGCCAAAACAAACCCAGGGATTATATGAACACAATTACAAGACACTTTTCACACAAATAAAGTCAGATCTAAGTAAGTAGAAAAACATCAGTTGCTCGTGGGTAGGCCAAGCCAATATAATAAAAATGACAACTCTGCCTAAATTAATTTACTCATTTAGTGCCATACCAGTCAAACTATCAGATAATTATTTTCTAGAGCTGGAAAAAAATAATATCAAAATTCATCTGGAAGAACAAGAGGTTCAGAATATCAAGGGGACTAATAAAAAGAAATGCTAGGGAAAGTGGCCTACCACTATCAGATCTCAAATTGTACCATAAAGCAGCAATTATCAAAACCACTTGGTATTGGCTAAGAAACAGAAGGGTAGACAAGTGAAATATGCTAGGTACTCAAGACACAGGAGACAATGAATATAGCAATCTACTGTATGATAAACCCAAGGACCCCAGCTTCTGGGATAAGAACTCACTGTTCAACACAAATTGCTGAGAAAACTGGATAACAGTGTGGGGAAAACTAAGCATAGACTGACACCATACACAAGAATAAAGTCCAAATGGGTACATGATCTAGGTATAAAGATTGATACTATGGACAAATTGGTGGAGCAAGGAATAGTGTATTTATCAGATTTATGGAGAAGGGAAGAATTTTTGACTAAAGAAGACATAGAAAGCATTATGAAGTGCAAGATGGATAATTTTGATTACATTAAACTGAAAAGTTTCTGCACAACCAAACCCAATGCAACCAAGATTCAGAGGGATGTAGTATACTGGGAAAGAATTTTTGCAGCTAGTGTCTGTGATAAAGGCCTCATTTCTAGAATACATAGAGAAGTGAGTCAAATGTACAAAAATACAAGTCATTCCCCAATTGATAAATGGTCAAAGGATATGAACAAGCAGTTTTCAGAGGAAGAAATTAAAGCTATCTATAATCATATAAAAATGCTCTAAATCTCTATTGATTAGAGAGATTCAAATCAAAATAGCTCTGAGGTACCACATCACACCTATCAGATTGGCAAACATGACAGAACAGGAAGATGATAAGCGTTGGAGAAGATGTGGGACAGTTGGAACACTAATTCATTGTTGGTGGAGCTGTGAGCTTATCCAACCATTCTGGAGGGCAGTTTGGAACTATGGCCAAAAGGCTACAAAAATATGCATACTCTTTGACCCAGCAATAACACTTCTAGGGTTGCATCCCCAAGAGATCATAAAAATGGGAAAGGGTCCCACATGTACAAAAATATTTATAGCAGCTCTCTCTGCAGTGCCCCAAAACTGGAAATCAAGGGGATGCCCATCAATTGGGAAATGGCTGAATAAATTATGGTATATGAATGTAATGGAATACTATTGCACTATAAGAAATGATGAACAGGAAGACTTCAGAGAGGCCTGGAAAGACTTATATGATCTGATGCTGAGTGAAAGGAGCAGAACCAGGAGAACTTTGTGCATAGCAACAACCATAGTGTGCGAGAGTTTTTTCTGGTAGACTTAGAACTTGATTGCAATGCAAGGACTTAAAAAAACTCCCAATGGTCTTTTAAGGCAAAATGTCTTCCACATCCAGAGAAAGAACTATAGAATTCAATCACAGAATGTAGCAGATCATTTTCTTTTGTATTAATTTTAGTTTGTTATATGATTTCTCCCATTCATTTTAATTCTTCCATACAGCACGACTATGGTGAAAATGTATTTAATAAGAATATATGTGTAGAACCTATATAAAATTGTATGTCATCTCAAGGAGGAAGGGGGAAGGGAGGGGAGAAGGAGGGAAAAAATCTAAGTTATATGGTAGTGATTGTAGAACACTGAAAATAAATAAAATTAATATAAAAAAAAGAACTTGAGTTCTTTTGAGTATGATAACTGCACAGATGAAGAAAGCACCACAAAGTATAAAATGGCCTAGATTTATTTCAGTTGAAATTTAGTGCCCAAGAAGATCAGGATCAAAGTGTTCAATTTTATAATACTCCTTGGTATTAGATCTAGGTATTAGAATGATGGGCCTGAAAGCGAGTAGAAGCTTAGGATACCCCAATGGGAAAAGAAAAGATGATCAAAGATTTGTCATACCAAAGGTCTGGGGCAATTTATCATGCAAAGAAAACAGCTTTGCCGTGTGCTAATGAATGAGCATGAACACAGGCAGAAAGTCCATGTGGCAGTACCATTCAGAAGAAGAAGTGACATTTGATAACTCCTTGTTGAGGGGTAAAAAGACATGCTTATGTTGCTCTTTGGGTAGTGCATGTATCTGGGACCTGAAAGACAGTTTCTCAAGAAACCCAAAAGACGTTACCTGTCTTCTAGTGGTTCATATGGGGATAAATGATCCCACGAAAAGGAACACAGGAAGCATGTATTGGGATTCTATTTCTCCCCCCAAATCCCATTGCCCCTCCTAGCTTTTATGTTACAGTAAAGAGCATCACTATCCTCCTATGCCCCAAGGCTTGGAAGTTGGGAGTCATCCTGGACTCTTCACTATCTCTCATCCTCCCACATCTGTCTATTTCACCTCTGCAATCTCTCATGTATTCCCCTTTCTCTCCTCTGATGTTGCCACCACTCCAGTGCAGGCCCTCATCCCCTCACATCTTGATTATTGAAATAGCTGCTGGGAGATAAGGGGGAGAGGGGAAAGGGCTATCTGCTTCAGTTCTTTCCCAACTCCAGTCCATCCTGTATTCAGGTAACTACCACAGTGATTTTCCTAAAGTACAAGTCTGATCTTGTTCCCTGCCACCCTCAATAAACTTCAATGGCTCCCTAGTACTTCCAGGATCAAATACAAAATGTTATTTGGCATTCAAAGTCCTTCATTACCTGGTTTCTTCCCACCTTTTCAGTGTCTTTACAATGTACTCCCTCTTATCCCCCACCTTGTAATCTACGATTCAGTGACAATGAACTCTTCGCTGTTCCTCAAACAAGACACATCCATCTCCCAACTCTGGCCATTTTCACTGCCTTATCCTAAGCCTATATAATTTTTTCCCTTCTCAGTTCCACTTCCTGGCTTCCCTCAAGTGCCAGCTCAAATACCCCCTTCTCCAAGAAACATTTCCCCATTAAACCCCCTTCATGCTAGTGCCTTCTCTCTACTGATTCTCTCCAATGTATTCTGTCCATATCTTGTTTGTACACAGTAGTTTGCATGTTCTCTCCTCCATTAGATTGGAAGCTCACTGGGGGTAGAAGCTGTCTCTTGCCTTTGTATCTCCAACACTCAGCACAGTAGCTGGCACATAGCAGGCACTTAATAAATTCTTACTGACTGATCTCAGGCAGAGGTATTGTTCTCATTGCTGCTCTTGATTGGGACTTCCAGAAGAGGAAGGTAGAATCAGATGGCCCAGCTGAAAGGCCAAACAGCTGTGCTCTAGAGGTTATTCTGGGATATAGCTAGCCATGATTTCCAAGTCTGTTTAAGAGGCCTTGGGATGGATATACCAATGAACCCAGGATAGATGAAAGGGGATTGAGCATGTGCTTTGTTGAGAGGAGAGTTAGCACAAAGATTCAGTACAGACACTTGGGGTGTCGAGGCAGTGTACATTACTGGGTAGAGCACCAACCTCTTAAGAAAGTCTAGATTCAGGACCTGACACTTGTACACACTAGCTCTGTGACCTGAGCCAATTGCTGAACTTCTCAGTGTCTCCAGAGGTGACATTCTGCATGGGCAGAGGGAGTTTCCTCATGGTCTGTGAGGGGAAGCTCCTAAACCAATGAAATCACAGGTCAATGTATACAAGCAAGTGTTGGAAGAAGGATGGAGTTTTAGTCAGTCCCAGCAAATGCACTGGAACTTGGTGTGAGGTAGGGGGAGGTACTTAGCACTGTGTTCTCTGTTCACAAACATAGACACCGATATTTCGGGGGTCATGGTGAGCAGACTATCTGAATGGCAAGTTTCTGAATTCGTTGTAGTCACTGAAAGGGAGATGGGGACAGTAAAAGAAGTGGGAGGAACACAATGTGACTTAGGACTTAAAATAGAATGAAAAATGAATGAGGCTAATATGACAAACGACCAAGAGCAATAGTTCTTAACAACAATTGGACAACTGGTTGAGGAGATATTTAAGAATGAAACTTGGATTTCTGTATCAAAGCTTGGGATAAAGAAATGATAGGTTGTTGGCAAGGGCTAGAATACATTTAATGAGGGCCAATAAAAATCAACGTTACTTAGAACAAAAAAGAACATATATAATGACAACTACATAAATGGAGATAACTTTAAATGGTAACAAAATGGGTAAAAAACAATTAGAATGGTGGTATTAATGTGAAAAGTAAATGCCTTTCCTTTCTTTTAATAAACGATAAATCATTAACTGGTAAGATCGCATATATTATCTGTCCAAAAATGCTTTTCAGGGGCTGCATCTTGTGGAAGTAAATGTGAATTGGGGGATTGTACATCATATTTAAATAAAACAGAGCAGTCAATAAGCATGTGCCTGTATGTGTTTGCCTGCCTGGAGACCTGTGAATCTGATTAAGAGAACATTAAATTGTCAAATCCAATACCATGGAAAGCGGCAGGCATAACAAAGGAAGAACATCAGTGGAGAGGACCAGAAATTCTCAGAAGACAATATCTAAGAAAAGAGGCAAAAATAAAAGCTGTGACCTTAGATCAGCATAAGCAAATGTACAAAGCAGAGGTATTAAGCAAGTGAACAGCAGATCTTAACACGAGGAGGAAATTCAACCTTATAGGTATTCAATTCAACAAATATTTATTAAGTAACACTGAGACTTGATGGAATTTGACTCATGATTGAAGTTGGAGTATAGAAAGGCATACTTTATTCAAATGGAATAAATTAAAGGGATAATTAAACAAGACAAGTAAAGGAAAACATTTTGTAAATTGTAAAGCACTGTATAAATAGCAGGTAGTATGACAGTGATAAGCTATTCCCGCATTTTCATCTTAAAAGTTAAGCTAACTTGTCCATGTCCACACTATTATCGAGACGGTCAACAACTGTGTCCATTCATTGTTTGGATATGTAGCCAAGCTACCTAAGATTCCTGCTACGTCTCTGCTGTCTTCTCTCTTGTGGCCTTCTACTTTTTTACAAGCAAATTTGGACCCATTTAAATGGAAACCTTTACTATGTGGAGGGAAAGGTATCACAAAAAAAGTGAAAATAGCATTGGCCAACCCAAGCTTGATTGAGGATCAGTAGAATATCTAAATACTCCATCATGAACCCCTTTGCCTTTGACAACCTTAGCATGAAATCTTAGCAAGAGATAATGGGAAGAGCAGGTGGGAGGGAGAGAAGGAATCACTTTTTCAAAAATTTATAGAAATTATGTAAGGACTTGTTTGGTAGTAAAGGATTTGCAAAGTGATAAAAAACACACACGCAACACACAATCTGACACAAGTTGGTAAACATTAATCTGCAGAATATAAATTCTAATCACATTACTTAATTATAATACAACCTCTCATCTGGCTTTGACAGAGACTAAGCTTTTCTACGTAAGTGAATTTTCCAGATAAATAAAGCTTATTGCCCAAGTTTCTTATTCTAACCATTTTCAAAGGCGATTCTTCTAAAATGTATTATGGTCTTCCCTTTCTTCTTAATCAGAGGATACAAATACAATTTAACCTTTTTGTAAATCAGGGCAATTAAAAACCCTCCATAACTGTATTGTATGGTAAGAGTTCTCAGTCACTTCTAGGTTTTATTTTGACTCCTGGATGTCACTCCCCTTGCCTCTCACTATGCCCCCTTATGATTTTCTGAATTATAGTTTTTACTCTCTTGTGGGCTAAGACCAAATACCTAAGCTTAAAAACAGTAAGTTCTAAAATAACAAAAATCCTAGTTTAATTAGGGGAAACAAAGTATTCCATTTCTCTTTCCCCCTCTAACCTATTCTGTACAGCACAGCCAGAGTGAGCTTCCTAGACTCAATCATGGCTCCTAGCACTACACTGCTCACCACCACTTCAAAAAGCCCAAATCCCTTAAAGGTCTGGCATTCAAGACCCTCCACAATCCACCTTCAACCACCTTTCCAATCTTTGCAGTTTCTTTGGCCTCATACTATTCTCCTATTCCTTTATATCAACATCTAACCCAACCTAAAATGTCTTACCTAAATAGTCAGCTTCTCCAGAAAATCTTCTCTGGTTACTCCAGTTAGAAGTGATCTTTCCCCAGACACACTAATGCACAGTTGGCACAGAGGCAGCCCAGGTAGTACAATGGATAAAGTGATGAACCTGAAGTCAGGAAGTTCTGAGTTCAAATCCAGCCTCAGACATAGAACAAGCCACTTAACCTCTGCCTGCCTCAGTTTCCTCAACTGGAAAGTGGGGATAAGAATAGCACTTACTTCCCAGGGTTCTTGTGAGGATGCAATGAGATACTTGTAAAGCACCTGCAAATCTTAAGGTGTTAGTTATGTAGATTCTAGCCATTAATTTGCAAACCTTAAGGCATTACGTAAATTCTAGTTATTAACTGTGAATCAGTACAATCATGTTGAAAAGCAATTTGTAATTGTATAATAAATTGACTAAAATGTCCCTACCCTTTGACCCACAGCATATACCCCATTCATTGATAAGAATAATGTCCTTATATATATCAAAATATTTACAGCAGCACTTCTTGTGGTAGTAAAGAACTGGAAATAAAGTGAATGGTTCATTGACTGGGGAACAGCTAAACAAATTGTGGTTCATGAATGTGATGTTATAGTACTATGCTGCAAGAAATGATAAATACAGAGAAGCATGGAAAGTGCTACATGAACTGATGCAGAGTGAAGTAAGTGGAGCTGGAGGGACCCCAGAGGCCATCGTGTCCAACTCTCATTTTACTGAAGAAGAAACTGAGACCTAGGGACTGCCCAAGGTCATACACAGAATCCTAGAGCTAGAAGAGATGTCAGAGATCAGCTAGTCCAGTCCCCCTCCTTTTAGGGAAGTCAAGTTACCCAAGGTCACACAGGCAGCAAGTCAAAGGACAGCGATTTGCATCCAGGCTACTACTTCAGCTGAGGTCCTCTGACTCCAAATTCAATGTCCTTTTCACAGCATCACACTGCCTCCCATCTTTTGCTAGATTTTATTATAGCTATTACAAATGCATCTCATCTTCTCTACCATATTCTATAAGCTAGTTTTATGAGGACAGAGTTTGTGTCTTATGATTTTTGTATTGTGTTTCCCCACCACCATACCCACCACCTACCTTGCTGTACCCAGTGCTATAGTCAAAGGAGATGTTCAAGAACATACTGGTTTAATGAGGAAGAGCTTCAGTGCCTTCTGACAGCCAGTTAAGACTATATTTATAAGTATATATTTATTGTAAGCTCTGTTTTAGAGAGAAGACACAAACCTCCAGAGAAATGGAATACAGTTACATTTTTTAATGTAAAAAGTGAACATATTGGATATTAATCTGCTGGCCTTGTACAAAACCTAAATGTACCTTTGCAATCTTAAGCAGAGAAAGTGTGCTTGAATATGAGACATTGGGAACCTGGAGAAGATCTGTTACACTCTGGCAGTGTACTTTTGAATTATTATCACCTGTTCTGCCTGACAACTAGCATTGGTATTCCTGTGGTTTACTGATTACAAGACAAATAAGGGGTGACTTGTGTTTTACAGGTTGTCCAAAAATTTGAGTGATCGTGCCAGAAAAAAAAAAATCAGTAAGGGGTTGAAACATAAAGATCATTTTTAAAACAGCAGGTACTAACTATACTGAAACTACAAGCACTAAGGAATCAGGAAAAAACCCAACAATGTTAATCAAAAGAATGTGAACTATTGGACATCAGAGAAGAAAAAAACTTTAGAATGTCACTTCCACACAGAAAGCATTTCAAGGGCTTAAATGGGGTCACCATCACAAGGTTGATGAGTGTGTACTTTCTTTTGTAAAACAAAGACCAAATGGAATGCCAATCAGCCAGAAAGCCATTCAGTTGAAGGCTGGTGAAATTGAAAACCAGTTAAAATTGCCTCAGAAAGCGTTTAACTCAAGTATTGAATAGCCCTGGAGATTTATGTAAAGAAGTTGCTTCTTGCTTAGACACAGGCCATCATTAGCTCAGCAGTTGCCATGTGATTTAAATGAGAATTTGGTAGAGTATCAACAGCATGGCCTTGGCCTTTGGTGGGGGGAGAAACAGATGGACCACTATTTTCATCTTAGCCAAATCAGGAAGTAAAATGAAATTGCCAGTAGTTACAGCTTTCAGGCTAGCAAAGCACTTTACAGATGTTCTCTAATTTGATCCTCATAACAACCCTGGGAAGGAGGTGCTATTATTATCATCTCTCTTCTACAGTTGAGGAAACTGAGGCAGAGAAAGGTTGAGTGACAGGTTCAAGATCACATAATTAGTACATATCTGAGGCAGGATTTGAACTCAGGTCTTCCTGAGTCCAAGCCCAGCACTGTATTCATTCTGCCACTCTAGCTGCCCATGCTTTTCAATATACTGGGTAACATAAGCATGGAATAGGGGGAAAAAACCCACAAGATTTAGAAATAGAAAAGACTAAAGTGATCAGCTAGTTCAAATGTCACTTTACAACAAAACTGATCTTCATGGGGGAGAAAAAGGTGCATTCAAGCAATCAGGAACTCCTCACTAGATCACATGACAGAAAAACCATTTCCAAACAAACCACTCTCCTGGCCACTGGACCAGATGGCTCTAGAGAAGAAAGTGTGGCTGGTAACTTTGCACAGCCTTCCCTCACTTAAATCCAATTCACTTGCATGTCATGACATTATCCCCCTGACATCATAGTCCTCTTGGAGAACGAAGGACAAACAGCAGCAGCAACTCTCCTCACTGTAAGACTAAAGATAGACAGATCAGGTATGATAAATACAAAATCAATGCCCTATAAGCAAGGTAGTGGGTGCAGTCCCAAAGTTCAGAAGGCAAGCTAAGGACAACCAGGACTTCAGCTGTAACAGGGGAAAGAGGAGGATCCAAGATGAGATCAGCCTGTTGTTCGGGGTAGGTGGGACAAGGAATAAAGCAAAGAAGACTGAGCTTCTCAACATTTCCTGTGCTTCTGGCTTTTTTTTTCCAAGGAAAGTGATCTCTAGACTGGAAGCAATAAGACAGTAATAGCAAATAGGAGCTTGATACCCAAGAAAAGTAAAGAGATAAGACAGTACCTAGCTGCCCTTGATTTTGTCAAGTTACCAGGCTTCATCCCGGGGTAGCAAATAAACAGGCAAAGGTGGTAACAGAAGGGCTATCTTTACAAAATCATGGAGAAGGGGAGAGATACTGCAGGATTAAAGAAAGTCAAGTATTATCCCAAGTTTCAAAAACAAGAAAAAAGCAAAGAATGGAATCTTCAACTATAAGCCAATGAGTTTGACTTTGATCTTCAGTAAAATTCAGTAAAGACACAGTAAATATCTGGAAATGGAAGCAGTGATCACAAGGAACCAGTATGGCTTTGTCAAGAACAAGTCACAAAAGTCTAATTCCATTTTTAATTCCTAATTCCTGATTCCATTTTTTGACAGGGTTATTACACTGGCCTATGGAGTGAATGCCACAGGTACAATTTACCAAGATTTTAACAAAACACTGAACAATGTCTCATGTTATTCTCATGGACAAGGGGGATGGAACATGGGCTAGAGGATATGTGGGTTCAGAACCGACTGAATGGCTGGACTTAAAAAACAGTCATCTTTGGTTCAATGACATCTCAGAAAAAAGGTATCAAGTGAAATGTCCCAGGGATCTGTGCTTTGCCCTGTGTTGTCATTTCCATATTGATTTAGATAAAGGACGCTTAACAAACCTACAGTTGACACAGAGCTGGAGGGATGTGTAACATGTTGTATAACAGAGTCAAAATCCCAAAATCTCTAGATCACTGGGCCAAGTCTAATCAAATTAAAGAAGGATAAATGCAAATTTCACATCCAGACTAAAAAATAATCAACTTCACAAAGACAGCATGGGGTTAGGGGATGGTAATGGCTAGATAACAGTTCACTTAAAAGAGATCTGGGGGTTTTATTGGACTACAAACTCAATAAAATTCATTTGTTGTGATATGCCAACCAAAACTAATAGTGCATTAATAGGTATGTTGTCAAGGACTAGGAAGGCAATATTCCTGTTGTTTTCTGCCCTGGTCGGATATCTACAGCACTGTGTATAGCTGTGAGAATCACATTTTGGAAGGGGCATTGATAAACTAGATGGATGCTGCATAAGGGAGAAAAAATCAAGGCCGTGAAGGTCTCAAAATCAGGTCATATGAGGATAAGTTGAAGAAACTGGACATATTTATTTTGCCTGGAGAGGAGAAGACTCAAAGGGGATATGATGAGAGAACTCTTCCAGTATTTGAAAAGCTCTCATAAGGAAGATAAATTACATTACATTTATTCTTCATGACCCTAGCAGTCAGAATTAGAATCATTGGGGTCAATTTAGGTATGATCTAAGGAATGACTTCCAAAAGATCAGAACTGTTTAAAGGCAGAAACAGCTATCTCCAGAGGCAATTCAGGAAGCATTTAAGTACTCAAGTAGGTACATGGTATTGTGTCTAAAAAGAAATATGTCATTCTCAAAAAGGTGCCATCCTTCTGGGAAGATACAACATATACAGAAGGCAGAACGGTGGAAACAGCGCATTCCAGAGGTGGGGAACACAGACAAAAGTTGGCCTGATGTGTACGGGGAAAAGCTTAGCAAGCTAGTTTTGTCAAAACAGTGTGTAAAGGGGAATAATAGGAAATAAGATAGAAAAGACAGGTGGGAGGCAGATTGTAGAGGGCTTTAAAGGCTAGGCGCTGAGGATTTTGTATTTTATCTTAGAGACAATGGGAATCCATTTTAGATCTCTGAGCAGGGAGTGACACAGTCAGCTCCGTGTTTTAGGAAAATCAATTTGGCATCTGTGTTGAAGACAGACTGGAGAGGGGAAAGACAAGAGGCAGGGAAACCAATTAAGAGGCTATTGCAATAGTCCAGGAAAGAAGTGATGAGAGGGTAAAGACTGTGTGAGCAGAAAGATGGAAACATACTAGGGATGTTGTGGAGGCAGAATTAACATGAGCTGGCAGTGAGTTCTACACGCTGGAAGTCTTCAAGCAAAGATTCGAATACCACTTGTTGGTTTTATGGTAGATGAGATCCTTGTTTATGCACAAATGAGACTGGTAGATGACTCTGAGATCTCTTCCAACTTGGATTCTCTTATCTAATGAGGTGTCAAGAAAGGGAAGGGATGATGACTAAATTACTGACTGGGTTCAAAAGGAGGTAAACTTATGTGAGAAAATAAGGAACCAGAGTTGGGAAACATGTTGGCAAACATTTCATTGTGGTTCAGTGGCAGAAGACACAAAAGCAAGATCAAAAGGAAGAAAGAGATCACAAATATGGCAGCATCATATAATACAGGAGGGATGGAGAAGGTCAGCTACCCCAGAAATCAAATAGTGATCTCTGCCAAAAGCCGATAAGCCAATAAACTCTCACTCTGATTTCATGAGAAATTCATTCTTCAAAAGCTAAATGAAGAAATGGGGGCATCTCTAGTCTGGACCCAATTCCAGTCAAGAAGGAACCATTAATTTTAGAGTTAGTGAATCAAAGGGAAAGTTAAACACAGTATAACATGCCATTCAATTGCATTTCATTCAATAAGTATTTCCTACCTAGATTGGTAGAGAGCAGACTTCAAAGAGTTTAGAGAAAGGGTCAGCAAGAACCCATGGTCTACAGTTCTACTAAGGAAATTAGTCTAAGAAGAAACTAAAGATCTACAGGATGAATTTCAAAAAGTAAGATAAGTGGACTGCAGGGAGCTGGGTCTAGAGCTGAACAGAGAAAGAGAAAGGACTACATTGCCTTTGAGAAATTATACAGTATTTTTAATGACTCCAAGCTTCTCCTTGAAGCAAAAGTCCATTTTTTTTAAAGAACAATATTCCTCCCTTGAGATGTCATATGGCTGCAAATCATTGACCAGCCTGGTCTCCAAAGAATTAAAGTTGAGGGTCATCCAAAAAAAAAAAAACCAACAATGGAGAATTACAAAGTGGGCATAAGTATGCTGTAACACATTAGCAACAACGAAATGCAAAACCCAAGAATATATTCAGAGAGTTACTGAACCGGGGAAAAAAAGATGGGTTCAGCACATGACAACAGCAATGGATAACTTATGTGCTCCCCTGGTATTTGTACAATTTCAAAGGAAAGGAAGGCTCCCCAACTTATTGGGTGGACACACACACCCCCCCCCCCCCACTCCCCGTGTGGAAGATTATTCAAGGACCTGGACAAGAACACAGGAGAAGACACAGATAGGTTGTGACAGGCATCATTGGAGGAAGTAGCCACAGTGACATCATCCTGAATCTATGGAAGTACCAAACATTCAGATAGCCATGCCTTTTCTTAGCTTTGTTGGAAAACTGACTTGGTGAGCAAATTCTCTAGGCTCCTAGTTTCTGATGATCTGACTGCATAGATAGCTTATTCGGAAATGACTCACATCTTGGTAACTGGTCTTTTCTTGGCTAAGATATGCCAAATTTCATTTTCTGTAAATAATGAACACTTTCAAGATCCAAAGGGTCACAATTCTTCTTGAAGAAGGAAAATATGCTGAATTTGGAGAGGATCTGAGTTCAAATCCCAACCTTGAAACCTCCTCCCTGTGTGACTTGAAGAAATTCATGGAACCTGTCTGAGTCTCATTCTCCTCATCTGGAAAATGAGGTCAGATTAAGGTGACATCTTTGATCCATCTAGTTCTAAATCTGAGAACTTATGGTACAAAGGTATAGTTTCTAGCATCTTCCATTTCTTCATTTCAAACCATATGTTACACTTTCTTCATCCTACCTTTGCATTTAAGTCACAGAGTATGGATATGCGGACTTTGTAGAAAACTACCTTCCATCTACTCTGCCTATTTCTTGTATAAACTAACTTATGTAGCTATTTTTCCCCATTAAAATACCAGCCCCTTAAAGGCAAGCACTCTTTTTACTTTTTCTCTTTGTAGCCATATCACTTAGCACAGTTCCTAGCACATAGTAAGCACTTAATACATGTCTACTGACCAATTAATTGGTGCTATTTAGAGTAGCAAGAATTAAGATTTATAGATGGTCTTAAAAGATTTCATCCCCTGATCATTTCTCTGACATGATCACTGAAGAAGGGGAAAGGGGCTCACCCAGTTGGGGCTAATTTTTTTTTAAATACTTCCCAGGTCACAATTGCCAAAGGAAATTGCCAAACAATTACGAAAAAAAAAAATCAACAAAAATTTATGAAGTCTTCCTAAGAGCTGGGGATACTAAGAAGGGCCAAAAGAACCCCTGTCCTCTGGGAGCTCATACTTAGGCAGGGAGACAACATGTGGGTAAAGAGGTATATAGAGAGCAGATGGAAGGTAACCTTCGGAGGGGAAGGCGCTAAGTCACTGGAGTCAACCAGTTAACAATCAGTCACCCCCAGTTTAGCAAAAGGCTGGTTCTCAGGAAACAGACAGACTGCTGGCAGGACCCCACTCAGAAGACCTTGTTGGAGCGCTCACTCCCCTGGCATCACTTCTAAAATCTCAAGGTCACACTGAGTGCTCTCTTGGCATCAACTTTAAAATCCCAGGCTAGCCTGGGATAGCCTGGATAGCCCATACCCACAAACCCCACACCACAATAAGGCATTAAAGGTAGGATTTTTGGAGAGGTTTTTTTTTTTTCCTACATGGGAAATATATCCTGAATGTAACCATTTATGGCTTCCAAAAATTTTGCCTTTCAAGTACAATGGATGGCAGGGAAGATGGCATCTTGTGGGAAAACTAGCAAGAAAAGAACTTCAACAAAGTGACAGAAGAGGACAATGGGGAGGAAAACCAGTAAAACATTTTGATTTTAAAGCAATATAAAAAAAAAAACACCTTCCACAGCCTGTATTTTTAACCATGGGAGTTTTGTGCACTTACTTTTAACTGCATATCAATATACCTTTTTTCATTTCAAAAATCTCCCTTTCGAGGAGCAGTCTATATTCTCATCAAAATGGTAGATTAAACCACAAACCAATGTGAAAGATGAGGGAGGAAAGAAGACCCACTGGGTCAAGACTATGATGCCTCAAGCATCATAGTCCAGTGAGAAAGAAAAAGAGGCTTAGAGCCAGAGAAGTTGAGGGCAAGTCCCAGCTCTGCCACTTTTTAAGTGACTTTAGACATGTCACCTAAATTCTTTGGCCTCAGCTTTCTCACCTCAAAAATGAGGGCCTATATGACCTCTAAGATTCCTTCTAGTTCTGAATCTGTGAAACTACAAAACCTGGCTTCTCACCAAACCTCTGGCACTTATTAGGTATGTGACCTTGGCTAAGTCTCTTCCTCATCTCCGATTTTCCATTTCTTTATCAGTAAAATGGAAGGAACAGACAAAATTACAGAATCAAAAGTCAGAAGGGCCTTTGCAGGCCACTTGATCCAGCCCATATCGTAACAGGTAGACAAAGTTGTCATCCAATTTTTGCTCAAAGATTTCTAATGAAGAGGCCCTTAAGCAATGGCTGGATGGCCTCTAAGGTTCCTTACAGCCTTATAGTTCCTTATAGATACAGTATGATTTGACTCTTCTAATCAATGATTCATTAATTTATTTTATTATTAATTTGTTTAATGACTAATTGATAGATTCAATAGTTTGATTATTAATTAATTTATTAACTGCTCCACTGGGCAAATGTGAGATAACAAATACCCTGTAAAGTTGCCATATGGAAGAATGAGACTGTTCTGCTCACCAGGCTCCCTAAAGGATTCAAGGATTCACACACTGTTAAAGATCTCATTTCTAAAATATACAGAGAACTGAGTCAAATTTACAAGAACACAAGTCACTCCCCAATTGATAAATGATCAAAGAATATGAACAAGCAGTTTTCAGAGGAAGAAATTAAAACTATTTATAGTCATATGAAAAAATGCTCTAAATCACTATTGATTACAGAGATACCACATCACACCTATCAGATTAGCAAACATGACAAAATAGGAAGATGATAAATGTTGGAGAGGATGTGGGAGAGTTGGAACACTAATTCATTGTTGGTGGAGCTGTGAGCTGATCCAAGCATACTGGAGAGCAATTTGGAACTATGGCCAAAGTTCCAAAGTTGACTCTTGATGCAAAATGCCTTCCACATCCAGAGAAAGAACTATGGAATTGGATCACAGAAGGAAGCAGACCATTTTCTCTTGTTTTATGTTTTGTTTTGTTTTATGGTTTCTCCCATTCATTTTAATTCTTCTATGCAACATAATTAAAGTGAAAATGTATTTAATAAGAATGCATGTGTAGAACCTCTATAAAACTGCATGCTGTCTTGGTGAGGAAGGGGGGAGGGAGGGAGAAAAAAATCTAAGATATATGGAAGTGATAGTAGAAAACTGAAAACAAATAAAATAATTATTAAAATAAAAAATAATTAAAATAAAGGATTCACAGATTGTGCCAGGTGTAAATTTGGTCAAGCTCAAGATGTATGTATTTTACCCTTTTGGCTTACGTGTCCACTGAAACATACTTGCGGCCATCTTGGAGATATATGCACAAGTCATCTATCATCACAAGAATAATTTCTGAGTGGCGTTTCCAATAGGCTGTGTCTACTGGCCTTGTGAAGCTCAAAAGATTACTAGGAAGTAAAAAAAGCAAAGTACAAAAGCAAAAAGGCTGGGGAATTACCTTAAAAGCAATCTGAGACTTTGAAGATGTGATTCAAACAAGAGGACTGCATCTCTCTGAACCACCACAGAGCAGTCAGAAAAAGGCCTCTCACTATACAAAGCAGTAAAGCCCAGGAGTTGAGGAAAAGCTGACTGTGTGAAGGGTGCCATCCTAAAGAAATGGTTACAGATGGTGAGGAAAGCTACAAAGTCAAGGAGTTAGAAGCGATGCTTTTTAGACCAAGTCCCCAATCGGATGAATGAATTCCCTCTATCTGATGTTAGATAAACCATCCCCCAGTCTCAGTTGAACTCTGGTCCCAAGGAACTGGCTGCCTCCCAAACCAGTCTATTTCATTTTCAGATAGCTCTGGTCATAAGGAAATTCTTCCATATACTGAACTCAAATATGTCCCTCACTAACTTCTACTGGTCTTCTACTCACTTGAGTTCTGCAAAATAAGTTTAACCCCCATTCCACATGACTAAACTCCAAATATGTGAAGTGAGAAATCCTGGACCAAAATTGAATCTTCACCCACTTGCCTTTGAGCTGCTGTCTCTGATTCAGTTTGATGTCTCCATCACCATCCTCTGGCCTCCTGTCAAGTCCCTATTAAAAAGCAGTGTCCAGAACTCAATATGATGTTCTAGGTATGGTCCAATCAGTGAAGACCACAGCAACACTATCAATTCTTACAACCCAGACACTAGACTTCAATTAAAACAGTCAACAAATTGTATTTGCTTTGAGGGCTATAGGGTTTCCTAGCAAAACAATGGTTTTGGTGAGGCAACTGTGATGTGGCGTTCATTTGTAACCCCAGCACTTGAGGCAATGCCTGGCAGGTGATTAAAAATGCTTATTGATTGGAAAGAACACTGAACTTGAAGAATAAGGAAGAGCTAAGGACTAAACTGAAGGTTTCACTGGTATCAGGAACTCCCAGATGAGGACACTCCCTCTACCAATGCAGGTTGGCAGTTTCTTTGTAACTGATAACCTTGGAGAGTAGAGCACAAAGAGGCGAATGAAGTGACTGCCTTCAGTCACACAGTCAGGGTGGGTCAGAGGCAAGCCTGGAACTCAGGGCTTCCTGGCCGGCACCTCTAATCCACTATGCCATGCAACCTTGTAAAAGTCTGAAGATCAGGCTGAAACCCCAGATCCACACTAGTTATGGTATTCTAGACAAGTCACTTCACCTCTGAGTCTGTTTTTTCATCTATGAAATGGGAATAATTCACATTTATTTACTATTTATTTTATGCCTCTTAATAATCCTGAGAGGGTAGTAGAACTTTTATTATCCCCATTTTTAGATAACAAAACTAGGTTCCTAGAGATTAGTGAGTTGCTTATATTAAAACAGCTAATGAGTGTCAGAGCTGGAATTTGAACATAGGTCTTTCTGACCAAATCCAGCATTCAATCCACTATTCCACGAAGCTACCTTAGAGTTGTGAGGAAAGGGAAGGAAAAGGGAATAGACACTGATATACCACCTACTATGTGCTTTTACAAATACTATCTCACTTGATTCTCACAACAACCCTGGAAGGTGGGTGCTCTTATTATCCCCATTTAAAAGTTGAGGAAACTGAGGCAAACAGAAGTTAAATAACTTGCCCAGAATCACACAGCTTGTGTGAGTGGTCGTATTTGAACTTGGCTCTTCCTGACTCCAGATCTGGCACTCTAGCTACTACATCACCAGTAGGCTTTTGAAAACTATAAAGTGCTATAAAATTAACATTATACTAAGCTTATATCATATGAACTAAAACTTTAGGCTTTTTTCATAAGAACTATTATCTCTTTATGATCCTCGCCCCCCTCCTCCCCACCCCACCTACCCCCCAACTGTAATTTCATACCTGCCAAATTGAACAGATGACCATTTATACTTATCACACTCACAGTGTGCTGAAAGAAGGTTATCTTTTTGGTTCCTGATAGCATTATCCAATAAATTAGCTAACCCTTCCTAGTTCACAGCCACTTGCAAATGTGATCAGCAAGCCATCCATGTTTTTATTCAAGTCTTTAAAAAAAGTTGAACAGATAAGGTTGAAAACAAAGCCCTGTGATCCTGCCCCTCCTCCCTTCTACCCTCACCCACCCATCCAAGACTTCCAGACAGACACTAATCTATTAATCAATATTCTGAGCATGATGGTTCACCCAGTTAGGAATCCTCTTTAAGGAGGCTGCCATCCTGCTGACCTTTTCCCACTTTGCCCACCAAGTTCGATGTCTCAGTGAATCAGTGGTCAGTCTCATCTATGCAGTCACATTCTGAGTCTTTTCCAACTGACTGGTCTACATCCTCCCAAGCACCAGGGGTCTTCCTCTAGCTTCCTACTTGGTAGAATATGAAGGTTACTGGCTATCAGCTCACACTCAGACCACACACCTACTCATACCCACCATTGCACCTCTCCATTGCCCTTTGCCCTCAGCCACAAGGGTATTAAATTCAAAATTGAACAAATCGAAGTTCAACAAATACTTCAGAAGAAACTGCTGTGGACAAAAAAATGTTAGGTGCTTAATGTCCCAAATGAGAAGATGCAATTGCTGTCTTCAAGGCGCTTGTGAAGGAAATAAGGCAGAATGCAGTTATAAAGTGCTACTTTACACCAAGCCACGGTGAGATTATATCTTCATGGAGGGGTAACAAGGGAAGGCTTTGTGAATGACATGATATTTGAGCTGGGTCTTAAATGTATGAGAAGAATTGTGCGTTAGGAAGGTGAAGCTGGCAACGATGTGGAAAAAAGATTTTTCGTGAACCTATACTGGCTTCCCTGTCTAAAGGATTACAAACTGCCTGTTTATGAAAAACCCCTAGAATCTTATCAGGGATCAACTTCAAGTTCACCAATCTATAGTTTATGGAATCCAAACATTTGTGCCTTTTGGGAAAAGGGGCTATTTATCTACCTCCAGCTCTCTCATTCTCTACAATGCCTCAAAGATTACCAACAGCGGCCCCACACTTGCATGTACAGATTCTTCTGTTAGCTTTTAAATATGTAATCTGTGCCAGAGCCTTGAACTCATTTGGAGCAGCTGGGTGTTTTCTTGCTCTATCCTAACCTACCCTGGCTTTTGACCCCCTCTTAATAGTTCTAGTCTGCCTTTTCCGGCCTAAAGATTCTTCTCTCAACAGAAGAGAGAGAAGAAAAAATATGAAACTGAGTAAAATTCTGCTACTATGAGTTAACTCCACACTATCAACCTCAAGCAATAACTCTATTGTTGTGTCCCTTCTTTTCCGATTATCTCTGGCCTGAGCCTTCCCTGTGCCATTCTCCTACATTCTTCCTTAGTTAGGGATTTAATGATTTTTGTTTTACTAAGTTGATATAAAGAACTACCTTTAAATTAGGTGCATAGTTGGTAGATTTTTATATAAAGCTTTAATTTAGAAATTTATGGTGCCATAATTGGATACTCAGAAAAGAAAGCCATTACTTTGGAACTCAGGAACAGCAACCCCCAATTAACCTACAAACATGATTTTCTATCATCGGTAAGCAGTAGATATTGGCACCACACCAAACTTGCAGCAGCAGTCACCCTTCAGAATAACTAATTCCCCAAGTGCTGAAACTACAAAACAAACACTAAGAGATGACTCCTTTATTGTAGATTCACTAAGAGCTGAATCTGTATACTCTAGTTCTTGTGAGGTGAAGACTATTGCGATATGTTAAAGTGGAAGCAAGAGCAAGGTCCATTTAATTACATCAGTATAGTTTGCTAACTTTAAGTCCTACTGGTCAGCCCTAGCTATAGAGTTAGACTACTCATGACAGTGCCACTGTGGCCTGGTCTTTATTTAGTACAATGTCAGGCAGGTCACAGGCTTTCTGAACACCCTGAAGGGGAAAACACAAGCCTCTCCTCTTGGGCACCTCCCTGAGAGCGTCAGCTGAACAAAAAAGGGACAGACAGAGCAACAGGAAATGTCCATACACCCCAGACCACTACAGTCAATGCTGATCCTGTGATAGAATGGATAGAGTGCTAAACTGGGAGTCAGAAAGACCGAAGTTCAAATCCAGCCTGTGGGACCCTGGTCAAATCACTTGATCTCTCTCAACCTCAGTTTCCTCATCTGTAAAATGGGGATAATTACTACCCATTTTAATTTAATAAGTAACTACCTTCCAAGGTATTATGAGGCTAAAATGAGATAACATTCGTAAAACATTTTACAAACCTTAAAGTGATATATATATATGTATATCTATATATACATACATATATACATATCCATACATGCATACATACAGAGAGAGAGAGAGAGAGAGAAAGCTATTATGAGTCTAACCCTTCCTCATCTTATAGAAGAACTGAAGCCCTGGGCTATTAAGTGACTTGCCCAGAGTCATCTGGTCAATATAGGTCAGAGACAGAATTTGAACTTCCTGACTTTGAGACCAGCTTGCTAGTCATCTTGGGCAGCCTAGTTGGTACAGTGAATAGAGTGCTGGACCTGGGGTCAGGAAGACCTGAGTTCAAATCCAGATCCGGCTACTTAGTGGATGAGTAACCTTGGGCAAGTCACTTAATCTCTGCCTGCCTCAATTTCATCAACTGTAAAATGGGGGAAAATAGCAGCACCTACCTCTTGGGGCTGTTTTGAGGATCAAATGAGACAGTACTTAAAACACACTTGGAACAGTGTCAGCCTGGCACATAGTAGATGCTGAATAAATCCATTTTCCTTTCTAAAGCGGCTAATTTCAGAACACAATGGCTGACGAAGACCTCCACGTGCATGAAAATACCTGTTCTTTTCCTCCCACCAAAATCTCTTGCACTGCTTTTCGTACTGTGCTAACACTAGTCTTGAGATTTTAATACTTCGTAGGCATTATGGATAGGGTCCATTTTCTTGGTAAGTGCCAGTACTAACCTGGAGAACTTCTGTGCCAGTACTAGAATTACAATATTAATCATGTGTAAGAAGTCCAATGCACCTAACTCAAAAACTGCATATTCTGAACATCCACTGGATGGGCAGAGTTCATCTGTGGTCCAGTTAAGACTTTACACTGCTGTTCATTTGAGTTCTTCACTATTGCCTGGTGTTACCATCTGCCTGGTGAAGTCTAATGACTAAATTAGACACTGTAGGAATATTTGCACATTTCCCAAGTGAGATCATGACATTCAAAAAGATGGCAAGACTGCCAAAGCTGATCAAGGAATACAGATTCCAAGCACGTAAATAACATATGCTTCACTAACTCTGGTGTAATGGAGAAAGCACTGGATATAGAGTCAGGGGACCCAAGTTAGAAATCTGACTGATACTTGCCTAAGGTCACAATGGCTAATCACAACTTTTCTGGCACCATGGCCTCTTCTGTAAAATAAAGGAATTGGGCTAGATATCTAAGATCCTTTTCCAGTTAATAATCTAATGATCTCCCTGGTAATCAGTTCAAATATATGCTTAACTTCCAAACCTGAAAGCACTATATAAATGTTAGCTATTATGATGATTATTCCATACAAAGTGTCTACAAAGTCTCAGTGCAGTTTTAAGCTATGAAAGTGTAAAGCTTCACTAAGACTTTGGAGACACCCTGTAGTAGGAGTAAGAAGTGATGGACTAGGAGTAGAAAGAATTAGTCTCCAAGTCCAGTTCTGCCACAAACTAATGACATGACCTTAAATAAGTTTCTCTCCTCAGAGGCTCAGTTTCCTCATCTGTAAAGCAAAGAGGTCAAACTAGACAGACTCAGTTTTTCAAAAAAAATAATAACGGTCCCTTCCAGATCTAACCTTCCACGGGTCTATAAGATGAAAAGTGAGCTCATAGCAAGCTGTCCATCCCAATCCTCCAGTTTCCTTAAACTTTACATGCATACTTTGTGGTATGCCTACTGGGACATTAGGGCTTCAGTCTTCTTAAACCATGAAGTTCACCATTTGATCAAATTGTTTCTCAGTCACTGTATGCAATCTGCCACAATGCCAATTTTTTATACATTACTTGCTCCAAAATATGGAAGAATTCTATGAGTGTTGGCTTAATTATTCAAATACATCCACTGACTAACGGGGAGAGTGGGTAAGCAGTTGGAGGTAACACACTTTAGAGAGGGTTACTAGATCTTGAAAAACAATCCTAAAAGTTCAACATTATTTAAAAACAAAGCCCTTATTGTAGGATATTGCTCTAGAGTTACCAGGTGTTCTTGCTGTCCTGGACAATTAAGAGATGGATTGGTATGTCCTTTCATGTGTGTGTAGATTCAAACCATCCCAGCAAATGCATAGTTTATCTAAAGGGGACCAAGTGAGGGTCTGTAGCTCAACCATCAGCACTAGCCAAAAAAATAAAATTCCCCAGTCTCCAATACAAGCACCAATTTTGCATATTAAAAGAGTAGCATGTGTTGACTGACACCCCTCGGACAAGTTTTGTGGGCTACAGACCTACTTAGCTGCTGTCGTCATACTTGGTAATGACAATGGCGCTACCTCACTTGTACAGACAAGCAGTAATATACATCAGCACCAAAGGTTCTTGTCTGTACTACTAGACAGAAATAACCACCAAGACCTGAAATGAGTGGCTCCTTTGAAACTAAAAACCCCACCCTAAGCTGGAGGCGCAGCTTGAACTTGATTAATTCAGACCTCTAACTCTAAGGGGGAGGCGTGGGCTGGAGGGGTCTTATCAATTTCTCACATCCACTGACATACATCCTTGGGAGGGAAGGAGTGGGGGGAGGGGTTGGCCACTGGCCACAATACATAAGCTCCTAGAGAACAAGGCTTATGTTTTTTTATAGCACCCAACATACTGTCACGTACCTAAGTACACAAGACTATTGATGACTGGAAGCACATACAACATTGTGCAAACTGGACTCTAGATTACTGTGAAACATTCGAGGTTATTTTCCATAATTCAACACTTCTTTTTCTCTTCCTGAAATCTCCACAAAACACTTCAAAACTTAAGTAAACTGAATTTCTATTGTAGTCTCTTTCCTGCTTAAGTGAATTTTCATTCTCCCTTTCTTCAGAGTAGATTTTTTAGTCCATGTTTCCCAAAGTACAAAAGTAGATGGAATCATACCACATTGTTGCATTCAAGGATTATAAAATAGGCACAACTGCCCATGTGAACACATCCACAGCGGACAAAAGCTGGGCTCGTTTTAGTTCATCATTCAATTCCACTTACATTCATACTGAAATCCCAGAAAGTGGAGAGGTAGAAGGAAAGAAGCAAAATCTGGAAGTGTGATCCTAGTAAATAATGTCAAACGATATTGGTAAAGGGATTTCTTTTATGAGGTGGTCCCATTTCATTTTTCCTTTTGAAATTCAAGTTGTATTCTGTTTTGCAAATTCAGTGTGTGTGTGTGTGCGCGCACGTGTATGTGTGTGTGTGTGGAAAGTCAGGAAGTGTGTCCTCTGCTTTGGAGCAATGGCACCTAAATGCTAAATCAATTTTGCCAAAATTCATCTGGTAGCTCAGGAACTAGAGTTAATTTTTGCAGCCCCATGACTTGCAGGACCATAACTGCCTCCAATATATCACAGACATCAAAGACCATAGAAAAGTTACAAATAAGTGACTCAGCTCGGCTACATTACTGAATTTTCCTTAAAATGATCTTTTAAAAGATTTTAAATGAAATTGGTTCAATAAAAGCTTTGTACTTGGGATTTAAATTTCTAGAATTAAATACATTAAAATTTATAAAGAAATGATATTTAATCTGTTTATTCAAGTGTCAGCTTGGATGCTGTTGCATGTGAACTGATGCCCAAAGATGACTAAAAGTCTGAGAGCAAATGGAAACAGACCACAGAAAAGTCATGCAAAATGAAACACACATTTTAAATATCAAAGCCAAATAAAACAAACAATAAGTTGGTAATTTCCATGACCTTTATTGGGATTTCTACTTTACATATGAATTTAACATTTGTTCATATTTATGCAGAAGTTTTCCATCATTTACTTAAGCCCTCAAAGCCCTGAAATGGAAAAGGGCAGTATTAAAAGAACACCAATTCACATATTTTTTAATTGGGGAAGGAAAGGGAGGGGGGGAGGAAGGGGGTCACCTGGCTTAGTCAGAGAAAGGTATGACTTCAACTGAATGGTGTTCTATATAGCCTCTTCTTGGCAGCTGAATGCTAAATATAAAAATCAACTATCCCTTTTCTTGGTCTGCCCTTCTGTGGTCTTGACATTTGTCGAACACTAAAGTCAGAAACAAAAAGTCTTTTGAAATTTATACAGTCCCACATCTCCCATCAACCCTCTCCCCAAGAAAAGTAGGAATAGTCCCATGCCCTCCTTCAAAAGTAGAAATTAATTTATTAATTAGTAGAAAACACTAATAACAAGGAGACGTCCCATGAGTGTAAAATAAGTATGAGAGAGAGAGAGAGAGAGAGAGAGAGAGAGAGAGACAGACAGACAGACAGACAGACAGACAGACAGACAAGCCGGCCACACACAAAAGTTTTAAAAATCCCTATACATTTACTGTAGGCGATCTGCCTGAGAACGTAGAGATAATTTTCAAGTCACGAAGCATAGCATTTTTTTTTTTTAAGTGAAACGTTCACTTTAGAAATGAAGGATCGACCGGACAGGGAAATTAAGAGAAACGTGGATTCCTTCATTCTATGCACTTGACATACAAGAGGAGAGCAGGGTCTGAGTAACGTAGAGAAAGAAATAATGACACAAGCAGGAGACGCGTAGCTCACCAATCAGTCCCTGGGCAGCCCAGGGGAGCGCGGGGGGAAAAGGTGGGAAGCTTTCGGCCAAGTTGGCAGCCCGGGGGCCCTAATGCCCCCGGCGGCAGAGCCGAAGCGGCCGGAGCAGCGACGGCTTCCCCAACGCATCCAATGAATGGGTGAGCCGCTCGCCATGTGCGGAGGGCACGGGCGCCCGGTGGGGTACAGCGAGGTGGCAGGTGGCAAAGTAGGGAGGGGGCAGGTGGGGGAAGTCGGGGGAAGGGGAGATGCGCGGGGAGGGGAGGAGAGCGGCGGGGCAGCTCCCCGCCAGCGGGCCGGGGTGGCGGCGCGGGGGCCCCGGGGGCACGTACTCACTAGGGCTCGTTGGTGAAGCGGGGGGCCCGGGGCTGCTGGTAGCCGTTCAGGTGACAGTAGAGCACGTCGAAGCAGAAGCAGCACATCTCGGGCGACACGACCATCTTCCGGGCGCCGCCGCCGGGCGCGGGGGCCGCCAGCGGCTGCGGCTGCGGCGGCGGGGCAGCCGCGGGGGGGGCGGCGGCGGCGGGGAGCAGGCTCCCCCCGCCGCAGCCCGAGGGCGCCGACAAGGGAATCCCCCCCACGCTGCCGCCGCCGCCGCCGCCGCTCGCGAGCCCGTTGAGCCGGGCGCCTGCGCCCCCCAGCCCGAGCTCCCTGGCCCGGCCCTGGCCCTCGCTGCTGCCGCCGCCGCCACCGCCGCACGGGGGGTGCGGGCCGGCCGTGCAAGACGAAGAAGGAGACGAGGAGGCGGCCGCCGAGCCGGACGGGGGCGAGCTGGACAGTTTCTGCTTCTTCACCCCGCAGCAGCCCGCCGCCATCTTGGAACAGCCTCCCCCCGCGCGCCGCTTCTTACCCATCGTGCGCAGCCCCGGCACCGGGGGGCGCGCACGCCAGGCACCGCGCGCGCGCGCTCCCCCGCCCGCTAACCCGCCGGCCCCCCCCCTTCCTTCCCGGGAGCGGAGCGCGCCGCCGCTGCTTCCCCTCCCACCCGGGCTCGGGGCCCCAGCTCTCACTGTGGGACTCACTCAGGGCTCACACTGTCCTTTCCCCCGCTTCCTCCCAGAAGTCCCAGGATCATAGTGATCCTAGCTTCAGAGCAGGAGGGGGCCTCGGAGGTCGCCTAGTGCAACCCCCTCATTTTACAGATGGGGAAACTGAGGCCCAGAGAGGGGAAGGGACCTGCCCAGCGTCACATAGGTAATAAGTAAAAGAGCTGGGATTTGAACCCAGGCCCTCTCCAAATCTACTCTTGTTTCCACCGCACCACACTACGGGGAAAAGTAAGGCAGTCGATGGAACAAGGATTACGTGGGTTGGCGCCTGGGGCAATTTTCCCAATTCTCGGATCCCATCTCCTTTTTCTGACTCTAGGTCTGTAGATGTCAGTTTCTGACAAACCAGTTCCACCTTTTTTTTTTTTGCTGAGTGCGCTAAGAATGTGTGTGCCCATCTTGTTCATCATCATCGTGGTAAAATTTAACCCAGCCCCTTTGGCTACTCTCTCTGTTGGCCTTATTCCTGAAATTGACCTAGAGGTCAATTCATTTCAAAACCCAGAGGTCTTGACCTCTGGGGTCCCAAGACTTGGGAAAGAGAAGTCTTCTGAAGGTATCAGGCGGCCGGTGGACTAACACTGCTCCTCTGCCCCAGATATCAGCTGGGCTTGGTCTGGAAGCCCTGCATTGGACCACTACTTCAGATACTTACTGGACATGTGACTCATGCTGGGCATATGACTTAAGTTTTCTGAGCCTCCAACTTCTCATCTATAAAATGGGGATAAAAATGCACCTACCACACCAGGCTGTCAACTAGGATCAAATGAGAAAATGTGGGCAAATGATTTGTAAAGGTAAAGCAGCTATGAAATTGTGAACTGTTATTTGGAATTAATCAGTAATTCAAGTCAAATCAACAAATATTAAGTGCTCACTGTACAAAGCACTGTTGTAGAAGGGAAATAGATTAAATGAGAGCCTCTGTCTTCCATGAATTTACAATCTGGGGCAGGGAGAATGAGATAGTGACAGAAAAAAATACATTCAAACTGTAATCAGTGTGTCCAAAAACTCAGACCTGAAGGGATGAGAAATTGCAGGCGGGAGAGCTCACTTCTAGCTGGGGTGAGGAGAATGTGGAATAAAGAAAAGGTAGACTGAAAAAGATGGTGGGCCCTGGGGCTTGAAGAGCCTTTTCTCCGTTTCAAATGATCACTCCATAAGCATTTATTAAGTACTTACTATGTACTAAGCTCTGAGCTAGGCACTGGGAATATGAAAACAGAAGTAAAATAGTCCTGTTCTTAAAGAGACACAAAGAGATAGACCTTTGCAAACATGTGGGATGGCTTGCACAGATGTACAAAGATGGCAGAAGATGTGATAAAATCAGGGTGTGGCTAGCAGTCTGGCAGACCCAAGTGTGAAATATGACTGAACTGAAATTGACCTAGGAGAACATTGAATGCCCAGCTACGAATTGACATCTGTCTGTAACTTACTTTTTGCACTGCGTAGTCAAGAAGCTTTTGTGTAAGGTTGATGTTCTTTCTGGGAGGGTTAAAAAAAATTCACCAAATTTAGTCTACGAGTGGCTTTAGTACATGTGAAAGTGAAAATAAAATATGTTGACAAATCCCAGGAAATCTGCCCTGGAGAGGCACTCTTGTACACTAGTAAGACTAAAAGTGGGTACTGTCACCAATTGCCTTTCAAGACAGAGGAAAAGTGAGAGAGAAACAGTGTTCAAGAGAAATAACTGGTGAGAAAGGGTTCGATAGTAGCTAGATGGGTGATTTATACTGAGTGGAAAATCATTGGAAGTGACCACATTTCCCCATAACTGTGGGGTTGAATTTTGTCTTTAAGTTAGGAGTGCCAGTAAGACCTGGGTTCCAGTCCTACCTGGGATACATCTTGGCTGTTTGAACCAGAGCAAATAACTTCATCTCTCTGGGCTCTAGGCAACTCTCTTTAGACTAAAAGCTGATGAGAAGATGTAGATCTGCACCAATAGAGGAACTTTCCTTACCTGGGAGGAATGATGTCACAGGTCCAGTCCTTATGCCTTGAAGCTGGGCCCGTAACTCACAGTTTGCATGGACTCTGCCTTTGAGAAAAACCAAGCCCATGATTCAACTACGGTGTGTGAGCTTCAGTGTTGGGGGCTGGGGATAGATGCGTGGCAATTGACTCTTTCAGTTGAAATGCCTATCTATGAACACAAGGGCTGCTGCTTCTTAAATATTCCATGTTATTTCACAAGGGTAGGGAGTATTAGTCTGTTTGCTGACCAAGTTCTAAATCAAGACATTGCATTCTGCTCTGCTAACTGCCCCCTGCAGTAACTGCCATCTGTGGTATTCTACTTACACGGAACTACAGAATTGCTGAGTTGGAAGGGACCTACTTGAGTGGCCACTGAGTCCAAAAAGAATCTTCCTACCCTTTCCCGGACATCCTCCTAAAGCATAAAGTCTCTGCTTGAAGACATCCAATGAAGACAGCCCATTCTACTTTGGAACAGCTATAATTGTTGTTTTAGTCTATTCATTCATGTTTTTGTGTTGTTCAGTCATGTCCAACTCTTTGTGACCCCAGCTAGGTTTCCTTGGCAAAGATACCGGCTTGGTTTGTCATTTTCTTCTCTGGCTCATTTTCCAGATGAGGAAGCTGAGGCAAACAGGGTGAAGTGACTCGCCGAGGGAAATCATACAACCAGAAAGCATCTGAGGTCAGATTTGAACTCAGGTCTTCCTGACTCCAGGCCTGGTGTGCTAGCCACTGAACCACCTAGCTGCCCATCCATATATCAAACCTCAATTGACCTCATTGCATATTCTACCCATTATTCCTGTCTTTGCCCTCTAGGGCTAAACAGAACGTTCTAATCCTCCCTTTCCAACCCCTCCCTCTACACACACACACACACACACACACACACACACACACACACACACACACCAAGACAACCCTTCAAATACTCATCATAACCCTCCTGAACCTCGTTTTTCCCAAGCTAAGCATCCATAATTCTTTGAACTCATCCCCATCTGACATATACACCACAAAATTGGATGGTTTCCCACATACTTGGGAGGTCCTCCTTAAACTGGGGTGCCCAGAAAGAAGTGAACTATTCTGGATGTGATCTGACCAGGGCAGAGCACAGAGTAGAAGTTCTTAAGATTTTTATGTTGCAGTGACATGGTCTCCTTGATCATACTTGTATAGAAATCTCAGTTTCTGCTTCTGGGGCACTTTACCTGACTCACCTCCATGCTTGTAATGCTCTCTTTCTGTATCTTCTCCACCTTGGATTTTTTGACATCTTCAGCAAAAATCCAACCTTGTGCAAGAAGTCTTTCCCCATCATCTTCAATGTTCACGTGTTCTGGGGGGAGGTGGAGCCAAGATGGCGAAGTGGGACAGACCTGTAGAAGCTCTCCCTAATAGCCCATAAAATACCTGTAAAAAATGACTCTAAACAAATTCTAGAGCAGCAGAAGACATAAAAGGAGAGAGTGAAAGAGATTTCCAGCCCAAGGCACCCTGGAAGACCAACAGGAAAGGTCTATTGCACTGGGCATGGAATGGAGTGCAGCCCACAGAGCACAGCACAGCCTTGGCCATACAGATCAGCAGGAACAGGACTGGAGAAGGCTTCAGGGGGTGGAATCCCCAGCAACAGTTGGGGTTCCCAGATTGCTCAACCCACAAACACCAAAGACAGCTTCAAAGGTCAGTGAGAAAGCTCTCTCACCTGGTTGAGAAAGGTCTGGCTCCACCAGCAGCAACAACTGCAGCAGCAGCATCCATTTTTGGAGCCCTCTGCCTAAAGACCCTGGGGGAATTGAGCAGCTGATCTAGATCTCAGCCATGAGTGGCCCCCCTAGGGTGAGGAGGAATGCTGGCAGTGGAGCTAGTGGAGGCTCTGGAGAGGGAATTCTACTCACAGATCCTGAACAGAAAAGAGTGCTTGTGGTTGCTCACAGACAAGAGTGTAGTCCAGGAGAGGAGTAAACTCCTCTCCCTTGATTGTGCCACCTTGGAGGAGGTGAGAACTCACAGGTACTCAGAGTATACCTTCCTCTTGCCAAGGACTCAAAAGTCAAGTAGTTGGCTGGGAAAATACCCAAAACAGGGGAAAAAATAAGACTATAGAAGGTTACTTTCTTGGTGAACAGGTATTTTCTGCCATCTTTTCAGGTGAGGAACAACAATGCATACCATCAAAGGAAGTCATAAAAGTCAAGACTTCTGCATCCAAAACCTCCAAAATAAATATGCAATGGTCCCAGGCCATGGAAGAGCTCAAAAAGGATTTTGAAAATCAAGTAAGAGAGGTGGAAGAAAAACTGGGAAGAGAAATGAGAGTGATGCAAGAAAATCATGAAAAGCAAGTCACCAGCTTGGTAAAGGAGACCCAAAAAAATGCTGAAGAAAATAACACCTTTAAAAATAGGCTAACTCAATTGGCAAAAGAGGTCCAAAAAGTGAATGAGGAGAAGAATGCTTTCAAAAGCAGAATTAGCCAAATGGAAAAGGAGGTTCAAAAGCTCACTGAAGAAAATAGTTTTTTAAAAATTAGAATGGAGCAGATGGAAGCTAATGACTTTATGAGAAACCGCAGAATTACAAAACAAAACCAAATGAACGAAAAAATAGAAGACAATGTGAAATATCTCATTGGAAAAACAACTGACCTGGAAAATAGATCCAGGAGAAACAATTTAAAAATTATGAGACTACCTGAAAGCCATGATCAAAAAAAGAGCCTAGACATCATCTTTCATGAAATTATTAAGGAAAACTGTCCTGATTTTCTAGAACCAGAGGGTAAAATAAATATTGAAAGAATCCATCTATCACCTCCTGAAAGAGATCCAAAAAGAAAAACTCCTAGGAATATTGTAACCAAATTCCAGAATTCCCAGGTCAAGGGGGAAAATATTGCAAGCAGCTAGAAAGAAACAATTTGAGTATTGTGGAAATACAATCAGGATAACACAAGATCTAGCAGCTTCTACATTAAAGGATTGCAGGACTTGAAATGTGATATTCCAAAAGTCAAAGGAACTAGGATTAAAACCAAGAATCACCTATCCAGCAAAACTGAGGGGGGGGGGGGGAATGGTCATTCAATGAAATAGAGGACTTTCAACCATTCTTGATGAAAAGACCAGAGCTGAATAGAAAATTTGACTTTCAAACACAAGAATCAAGAGAAGCATGAAAAGGTAAACAGGAAAGAGAAATCATAAGAGACTTACCAAAGTTGAACTGCTTACATTCCTACATGGAAAGATAATATTTATAACTCTTGAAACTTTTCTCAGTATTTGGGTAGTTGGAGGGATTATACACTTGTAAATATACATATATGGAGGGGGGGCACAGGGTGAATTGAATAGGAAGGGATGATATCTAAAAAAATAAAATTAAGGGGTGAGAGAGGAATATATTGACAGGAGAAAGGGAGAAATGGAATGGGGCAAATTTCTCCATAAAAGAGGCAAGAAATAGCTTTTTCAATGGAGGGAAAAAGGGGGGAGGTGGGAGGGAAAAAGTGAAACTTCCTCTCATCATATTTGGCTTAAGGAGGGAATAACATGCACTCTCAATTTGGTATGAAAATCTATCTTACACTACAGGAAAGTAGGGGAGAAGCGGAAAAATGGAGTGGGGGTTGATAGAAGGGAGGACAAATGGGAGGAGGGAGTAATTAGAAGTAAACACTTTTGGGGAGGAACACAGTCAAAAGAGAGAAAAGAATAAATGAGGGGCAGGAGAGAATGTAGGGAAATATACTTAGTCTTGCACAACATGACTATTATGGAAGTCTTTTGCAAAACTACACGTATATAGCCTATATTGAATTGCTTGCCTTCTCAGTGGGGATGGGGAGGGAGGGAGGAAGGAAGAGAAGTTGGAATTCAAAGTTTTAGGAACAAATGTTGAGAATCATTTTTGCATACAACTGGGAAATAAGAAATACAGGTGATGGGGTATAGAAATTTATCTTGCCCTACAAGAAAAGAGAGAAGATGAGGATAAGGGAAGGAAGAGGTGTGATAGAAGGGACGGCAACTTGGGGGAAGGGGTAATCAGAATGCATGATGTTTTGGGGTGGGAGAGGGGAGAGATGGGAAGAAAATTTGGAACTCAAAATTTTGTGGAAATGAATGTTGAAAACTAAAAATATATAAATAAACATAAAAAAGCAAAAAGAAAGAAAAAAAGAGAGAGAGAGATTAGGGTTAGATATTAAGATGTGAAAATCATCCACATAGAGGAGATAGTTGAACCTATGAAAGTCAATGAGATTGCTAAGAGAGATAGTCTAGAGGAAAAAGAGAAAAGGGCCCAGGACAGAATACTGGATGAGAGTCCAGCAAGAGACTGAAAAGGAATGCATCCCCTCTTATAGCTGGCTCAGTGCCTTGCACAGACTAGTTGTTTAATAAATGTTTGCTAAATTGAATTGACTCCCACAGAGTTCAAATTAAATCTAATCTAAGTAGCAATTGCTTTTACTAAACTCAAGGTCTGAGGTTTTATAAAGAAAACCTATAGCATGTTTATATTGTCATCTTCTCTTTAAACACAATTTTTACATCTTTCCTGGTTAGATGATCAAGAGCTAAGTTTATGAAATACAAAACTGCATGAAATTTACATAAATAAATTAAATTAGCTCACTTAAAAAACACACAAAAAAATGTTAGCACCTTCTCTCTGTTGGTATCTCTAATTTATCTTGTCTATACCTTGTTGGTATATAATTGTATCCTTATCATACTGTGAGCTCCTGGATGTCTGGGACTTTCATTTGCCTTTTTAATTCACCGCTACTAAGCACAATACTAGGAACAAAGTAAATACTTAACCAAAAAAAGAAAAAAAAATTTTTATGTCATGGATCCCTTTTGCAGTCTGGGAAGGCTATGGAATACTTTTCAGAATAATGTTTTAAATGCAAAAAATATGATATATAGGATTATAAAAGAAATCAATTATACTGAAACGGTTATCAACACATTTTTTCCAAAAGTTCATAGACTCCCAATTAAGAACCTCTGGTACAGAGGGAGTACCCCTAGTCTCTGCAAGCTATCCTAAGAAAGGATCCCTCAATTACCCTCAAAATTGTGTCACTGCCAGGATGGATTTCCTCTACGTATAATTGTTCAGGTTCAGCCTCTCTTCCTGTCTTTATCTTCTCTAATGCCATTTCCTCTGCAAAATTCCTAACCTGATGCCTCATGGTGGCATTGAGGTGGGCCTGTTCAGGGTCTTAAAGGCTCAGCTAATGACACACAAGTTCCAGTAGGGTCTACCACACTGAAAAGGCTTTGAGGATGGTCCTAGCAACCACCCAAGAGTGCTTTCAGAGGACTAGCTTAGTTAAGTGTGAGGAGGCTTTTTACCAGTAGGGTGCTGAATTTTTTGGTCATAGCAACTGATGAAACAGTTAAAAATAAAACACGGCCAGTTATCCTATGTAGTCCCCTTCATTTCCTGTGGTCATGGTGGTGGAGTGATGGAAAAGGGGGCAGAATGATGGTTTTCAGATCATCTCTAAACATTAACTGAACTGTTGTTACTCTAAATGCAAAATCTCTGTTGTCCAACAACTTTCGAGTCAACATGATACTAGGAAAAATGAACTAAACCCATGAAATGACCTTCTCCCTCTTAAGGAAACCAGGTCTAATAAGGAAGTTGCAGCCAAAAAGAAGGAATGGTACCCAAGGTCTTCTGGGAGAGGAAAACCCAAGAGTTGGCAGAAAGTGTTTCATCATATGGCCAAGGGCAACAAGAGGTGCCATATCATGAGACACTGGGTCATCTTGCCTTGCAAGTTTCATGATCAGCAGAAACAAAGCAATTGCCAGAAAGATAATTGCAGGTTATGGGACACTACCTGCTGCAGATGAGAAGATATAAAAGAACTGAGAGATGCTTTCCCCTACCCCTCACCAAATATCAACCTTGATACTTGGTGACTTCCAAAAAAAGATCCACATAGGATTGCAGATTAAGGAACAAAAGAGGTCAAAGTCTTTAATAGACCATCTGGAAGCTTCAAGTCTAAAGATCGTGACTACTTTCCTCAAAAAGCAAGTTTGAGGGTGCTGGAGACAGGGAGCATGGTGCATCATCACCAAAAGTGAAACTGACTTTTTCTCTACAGAGAAAAAAGAAAACTGTTTCTGGAGACAGATGACCTGCATCAAATCTGGCCTCTTCCACTCCCTTGTGTGAACCTCTCTGGGCCTCAGGAAAGAAACAAGTATTTATTTAGGGCCTACTATGTGCCAGGCACTTCATAAATATAATCTCATTTGATCCTCACAACAATCCTGAATGGTAGGTGCTGTTTATTTTACAGGTAAGGAAACTGAGGCTGATAACAGTTAAATGACTTGCCCAAGGGTCACCCAGCTAGGAAGTGTCTGAGGTCAAATTGAAATCAGGTCTTCCAGATTCCAGTCCCAGGGATTCACCATGATACCTACCTGCCTTACTGTCGGGTGGAATGTGAATGTTATTCCAAGCAGAGAAAATAATGTAAACAAAGACAGTCAAACAATGGGAGTATGTACAGGGAACAGTGAGTTATATGTTCTGGAACATAGATTGCTAAGAAAAGGGTGTTCTAAGCCCTCCAAATTGAAGGGAACCTTGAATGAGCTTTATTTTGCAGGCAATTAAAAGGAATGACATGCCCAGGTCTGTGCATAGTAAAAATGATTATGGCAGCTGTGTAATGGGCGAATTGGAGAGGGAAGGGAGTGGGGAATCAGATCAAAGAGGGAGGCCATCTAGTCCAATCTCCTTATTTTACGGATGAGGAAAATGAGACTTTGAGAGGTGATAGGACTTGTCTAAGCTCACAATGGTAGAAAGGGAAGGCAGGGGGAGGTTTGAACCCAGGTCCTTTGAGTGCAAAGCCATCCTTCTTTCCACTGTAGCCCTCTGTCTCAATGATCCAATAAGAACTTGCATTGCCTCCCTCTTGGGTCTCCTGTCCCCCTGCTTTTCAGCTAGGCACCTATAGAAGTCACATGAACTCATTCACTAAGTTTACTACATAATGAGTTTCTTCCTCAGTAGGATAAAGTTAATACAATTTCCAGAAGAGGCTTGGAGAATTGGGGTCAGTAACACTGAAAATCTCTCTAATTCTGTGGTCACTGGAATAAACTCTTTTCCCACAGCAGAGAAACAGGTTCCCTCAGGGTAAAGGTGAAACCATTTGGCTAGGTCTCCCTCTCACAGCCCCAGACCAAGATCTGCATAATCAAGCAGATAGTGCAGTGGAGGCAAAAGATCTGGTTACAAAGTCAGCCACTACTGACAGGCCACAGTGGATAGAGCACCGGGCCTGATGACCCTGGGCAAGTCACTTCCCTGCTTGCTGCCTCTGTTTCCTCAACTGTAAAATGGGGATCATACCTCTCAGGGTTATAAATGAGATAATATTTGTAAAGCTCCTAACACAGTACCTGACATATAACTTATTTCCTTCCTCTGTCACCTGCATGGTCTTGGGGATTCAGTTTCCTCTTCTGTAAAAAGACAGGGTCGAACTCAATGTCCTCTGAGGTCCCTGCCAACTCTAGATTGATGATCCTAGGATCTCTGGATTCATTGCAGTTGACCCTGTTGGTATTTCTGGTTCAAGGGTACCTGAACTCTGGTTCCCTCGCAATATGTGCTTAAAATTTTGTCAGTGCTTAATCATTTTTCACTAACTGATAGCAGGGTGGAATGAGGCACACAACTCTCAAGGCTTGGTAGGTGGTTTGTGGCCAACTCCCTGTCCCTTATAGGAGACAGGCTGAAAAACAAACTCATTCCAGAGGCAGAAAAGTGTGTCCTTGACCCCTTTTGAGTGTCTTTGAATTCTGATAGTCCTATGAAGATGCTCCCAGTTTTCCAGGAGCCTCATTGTTCCACAGGACAGGATGGCATGTGGCTTAAGAGAACCTTTCAGTCAATCACAGAATGGTACTGGTTCTTTAAACTGCAACCCACAGACACACAAAGCCCCCACAACCCAACACAAAAGCTATTACTTATTAACTGAGCTAAAGCTGAGGGAAGATTATGTATAACAACACAACAGCCTGTGCTGCTCGGCTCTTTATTGCTGATGATGGATTAAATATTCCCTCCCTTTGGATTGGATTTTGTCCTTGGGCTCATCCCATAATTTCTCTTCACTAGATTGCATAAGCCACACATCTGCATGTGCTTCTGCTGTGGATGGGAGGCTGGATTCAACTTTTTCCTCTGTTGACTCCAGGCCTTTCCTCCATGACCCTCATTTCTTCATGGAGACACCACTTGTTGCAATCTCACATACTCATGCTGGCCAATTTCTTTTGGCTACAAGGTGCCTCTTCGGTGCCATTAATTATGAAGTATTCCAATCATAACCCAAGCTTTGTGGGGGAAGAAATAAAAAAGCTTCCAGAGATGATCATAGGATCTTTGTTTTTGAGATGGAAGGGACTTCAGGAGCCATCTAGTTTAACCCCTTCATTTTACAGAGGAGAAAACTGAAGTGGAGGGGAGCAACTTGTCTAAGGTCCATAAGATTCTAGCTTAGAGCTGGAAGGGACCAATGAGTCTAGTCCCCTCATTTTACAGAGGAGGAAACTGAGACCCAGGGAGAGGAAGTGGTTTTCTTAATGCAGCAAGTGGCAGAGCTAGGATCTGAACCTAGGTCCTCTGATGCCAAATCTAGCATGTGTTCCTTTGACTCATTGGGAAAAACAGAAGGTATAAATAGGCTTAGAACAATCCTGGGAAGTATAAGTTTTTGCTGTTCAGTCATTTCAGTTGTGTCTGACTCTCCATTACCCAATCTGAGGTTTTCTTGGCCAAGATACTGAAGTGGAATACCATTTCCTTCTCTAGTTCATTTTACAGATGAGGAAACTGAGGTAAAAAGGGTTAAGTGACTTGCCCAGGGCCACATAGCAAGTAAGTGCCTGAGGCCAGATTTGAACTCAGGTCTTCCTGACTCCAGGGCTGGTAAATAAAAATCAAAATTATAATGATGATAAATGATATGTAACTATAATTAATAATAAAACCAGATATTACTCTGAGTTGTGAGGCAGAAAGGCTACATTCTTTCCCTGTACAAAGAGCCTCGGTATACTTAAGGGACATTTCACTTATCTGATCAATTTCTCCCATCCAGGTATAACTTGGGGATGTCAGTGTCTGGTACCCCTCTAAGAGTACCAGCCATCAGCTCCTACTACAAGCCTTCAGGCTCACAAGGTTTACAAATTAAGGGACACTGAACATATCCATATATAAACCCAGAGAGTAAAGATCAGCCCTCAGTGGCCCACTTCTGCACAGTCCCTGTGATTTCCCCTTTCACTGCTGGCAGCTTTCCTTTGGTTTTTAATCCTAGTTAGTGCTACCCCCATTCCAACACAGCTTTCTTCTGCTCCAGTTAGCTCTCATGGTTACTGTCATCCTTGATGCTATCAGCCCTGGTGGTCTATGCTCCCATGGTGTTGCTTAGCTGTGCTTCATTTCATCACTCCTCTAGAAGTTGGTGCTCATTACTGACACCTTAGGGGACTAGCTCTCAAGCATCTGGTTCACAGAGAAATTCCCTCAGCTGACAAGGTTACAACTCTTTTAGGACTCCAGGCTTGAGAGCCTCTAGCCTTTGAAACTTTCTAGTTTGGTTTTATACCTGGGTTCCACCACCCCACCCTCCACACAAAAGGCCTCTTTAGGTAGCTTTAGAGGATGCCTCTTCCTTGGACCATTTGAAGAAATCTCATCATGTTGCTCTTGTCTCTGTCTTTCTCTTACTAGCAGCTGGGCTGAGTAATGCAATTTCTCTGAGTAATGCAAAATTCTTTCTCTAAAGGTCTCCATTTCCAAATTTTGCTGCCTACCCTTTGGCCACCCTAGGCCATCCTATTGGGTATCTAGATGGCACAGTGGATAGAGCACTGGGCCTGGAGTCAGAAAGAACAGAATCCATCGTCAGTCACTTGCTAGCGGTGTGACCCTGGACAAGTCACTTAATCTCTGCCTTAGTTTTTTCAACTGTAAAATGGGGATAATAATAGCGTCTACCTTCTAGGGATTGTGGTGAGGATTAAATGAGATGATATTTGTAAAAAGCACTTAGCACAGTGCCTAGCCCATAGTAGGTGCTATATAAATGCTTATTCCCTTTTCCTTCTCACCAGAACTTGGACTTCATCCTTGGGACCTGATAGGTAAGCTTTCAACTTTGCCCTTTCACCTTTCACCAGACCACTTTCTGGCTATTTACAAATCATATTGCTTTTATATTGCTCCTCTTTCCCCCTTCTAATTCCCCCTCTTGAATTATCTTCCCTGGCTGGAAAGGGAGGCCCTTTGAGGGCTGAGACTGATTTGATTGCTTATATTTGTAGCCCCGCTGCTTATCGTGGTTCCTGGAACCTAGTAAGCACTTTAGAAATTAAATCTTTTTTCATTCATTTTATTATTCATTCAAAATAAAGCAGAATTGAGCCAGTGGCTTCCAGGGGCTGCTCCAAGGTCAAAAACCTAAGACTCAAAAGGAGGCTCTTATAAAAAAAAGAACTGAGGCTCTGGACTCCAAAGACCTGGATTCAAATCCTGCCTCTGATATTTACTATTCCTTTGACCTTAGGCAAATCCCTTCCCCTCCCTCTGGCCTCAGTTTCCTCCTCTATAAAATGAGGGGGTTGGACACCATGGCCTCTGGGGGTCCTTCTAGCTCTAGAGCTAGGATCCTATGTGTGACCTTGGATGAGTCCCTTCCCCACCCTGAGCCTCAGTTTCCTCTTCTGTTTAAATGGGGGGTTTGACCTTGATGCCCTTTGAGGACCTAACCAACTCTAGCTATAGGAGCCTGTCGTGATCACCCAGATTCCTTCTTCCCTCTGGGTATTTCAGTTCCTCTCTGACCCTCAGGCCAACATGGATAAAAAGTATTTGCAAACCCTAGAGCACTATAGTGCAATGTCTTCTCCCACATCATGATCAACATCCTGGTTTCCCATAACCATTCCCCATTGAGACATTGCCTGGGCTACCTTCCCAAATCTTCTGGACCACCTACCGCCCTGTACTGCTACCTTTACTGGGCACAAGGCTACCTAAAAGGAGGCCAGGAATCCCAAGGAGGGTTGTCTTCAGCATCATGCACCCCTACCCAAACCAGCATGCTTACACATCAAGGCTGGTTCCAAAGAGAGGCCAGCTAGCCCAACCCCCTCCTATTATAGGTGAATAAACTGAGGCATGGAGACATTAAGTGACTTGCCTATAGGATCATATATCTTGAGCTAGAAGGGACCTAAGAAGCCATGGGGTCTGACCCTATTATTTTACGGATAAAGAAACTGAGCCCCTGAGACTTTCAGGATCTTGTGCAAGATCACATAGGCATGGCCTGTATTCACATGAGGTCTTTTGACTGCAAATCCAGTAGCCTTGTGAAGTAGACAGACTGCTAATTATCAGAAATCACATTTAACAGATGAGATAACTGAGGCTCAGTCCCAAGTGACTGGCCTAAGGTCACACAAGCAGCAGAGTTGGGACTTCGAGTTAGATCTTTCAGTTCTGCTTCAATATTTTCTCCACTAAACCATTCTGTCTCTCTAGTAGAGAACTCCCCTGGAATGGGAGGAAGGGAAGGAGATGTCCCTTTTGGGTTTTTTGTTTTTGTTTTTGTTTTGAGGCAATCAGGGTTAAGTGACTAGCCCAGGGTCACACAGCTAGGAAGTATCAGGGGCTGGATTTGAACTCAGATCATCCTAACTTCAAGGAGGATGCTCTATCTAGCTGCCTCTGTTTTCTGGTTTTTAAGTGAAAAGTGACCTGAGATTTCTCTGTGCTTTGACTGTTAACAGCAACAGAAAAAAATGGAAGGCTCTCTCAAATTGGGTCCCATCTCTGCTCCTTATGACCTCGGTGACCTGTTTCCTCATCTGTAACAAGAGAGCTGGACTCAGTGACTCTAAAGTTCCTTCCAGCGTGACACCCTATGACGCCAAATAACTCCACAGAATCAGAAAGGGACATTGTCTGGCCTCTCCTTTTTCTTTTTGACATTTTTATTGACATCATTTGTTTTTAATCCCCTGGATTTCTGAATATATCCCTCCCTTCACCTCCACTCTACCAGGCATCCCTTATAATGTTACAAAGACTTAAAAAAGGAAATGAGGGGGAATCAGATCAGAATTGACCCATAGAGCAACTGAATCTAGGCAATGCTATACACTCATAGGTCCCTAATTTCAAAGAAGGGAAGGAGATACATTTCTCATCTCTTCTCTGACTGTCCCACTTTTCTTAAGGTAGCTCAGCTTTCATCAGTTTCTTGGGGTGCAACAAAATTAACTGTTTTCCCCAAAGGGATTATAACTGAAATGCTGAGTTTTTGGGAATCTGCAAGCTTCATGTTCTTTTTCTAAATCCTATTGAGCAGAGAGACAACTCCAAGTTTAAGAAAAGAATACCTCTTTTTTAAATGGACTTTTGCAAAATGAATAGCCTTTGTCAGATTTTCTGTCATGATTTGGGGCTTGGAGACTATGGAAAATATAAGAATCCATAAGCATTATGAACTCCCCACTATGTGCCAGATACTCTGGTAGGCACTAGGTATACAAATTAAAAAACAGCACAGTTGCTGCCTCTAGGAGACAATATTCTGCTAGGCAGGAGCTCTTAACTTGTTTTGTGTCAAGGAGACTTTGGACACTCAGTCAGTCTAGTGACCCCTTCTCTGAATCATGTCTTTTCAATGCAGAAAATAAAATACACAAGATAACAAAAGATTTGATATTATACTGAATCACACTTATCAATTATACTGAAATATGCTTAACAAAAAATTTAATCAGGTTAAAAACCTTTGCCATATAAGGAGATATAGCAATCCATCAACTACCAAGCACTTATTAAGGACCTACTATGTGCCAGGCATTGTCCTAGGTAGTGTAGATACAAAGACAAAACTGAAACATTTCCCACTCTCAAGAAACTTACATCCTAGCAGGGAAGACAATATGTGTGTATACAGAAATACACACACACATGTGTAATCCACTGTATATGTATATATATACTGTACATGTATACATGCATATATTATATATACAGTGTATCTATACATGTAGACACACCGTGTGCATACATATATAGACCTGTACACATATACACTGTGCATATATTCACACAGTATACACATGTGTGCATACATGCAATGCATGTGCATGTACTGTGTGTGTGTACATGTGTGTGTAAAATAGGAGAGTGACCAAGAACCTGATCCTTGAAGCATTCACAGACATTTTCTGCCTGCTACCCATCTTCTACATACAACTTTAGAAGTTGATTCTTCTCTTACGACATTAGGTCATACTGTGTAGTGATGTAAAGCCTTCTAATTGACTTGGACCTGCAAGGACTCAGGAGGTTCAGAGCTGGAATTGAATTCACATACAAAAGGAACAAGTCTTCCCCTCCTCAGCCCCTTGTTGTTGTTTTTCCTTCCTGGTAACCAGAGAGGAAAGAACCTCTGTGAGTTCCCAGGTGGAAGAGTTACATTGGCTGCTCTCTTCTCCACTTAACCACCATGTGTCCCAGAGCATATGGTACTGTTTCTCTTGTGTTTTTTCTCTCCCGATCTTGGGTGAACGAATGTTCTCAGAAGAGAGCACCCAGGCAACTGAGAGATTAGGAGTTCCATCAGAACCACGGGAGAGGTATCACCAGAAACTGGAATGGGGAGCCGCAGCAGCAGCTGAGTCAAGCGAGGAGCCAGCACAGCAGCCAGAAGACCTGCTTAACCCAGCCCAGCAGTGGATCGACCCACTCGCTGAGTCACCAGGCCCAGAAAGCAGCCAGCCCTGCTAAGCAAGATAGTCATTCATCTCTTGCCAATGCAAAACCCCAAAGCAAACTTAGGAGGCACTCTGCAAAAGGAGACAAGGGCTCCAAGGCCCAGGAGTTGGGAGGTACCACTCCACTCCACGAATTTCTTAGGAATGTAAAGGATGAGCCTTCTCTTCGCAGTCCTGATTGTGCTCAGAAGGGAGAGTACACCTCAGTTTTGGAGGATAGTTTTGTAACTTCTGTCCTTGCTGTGTCATCTTAGCAAATATCCCTTTGGAAAAGCTAATCGATTAGCAACTGGTTGATTGATTGGGGGGAGGAGCAAAGTCTCTCATTCCGACATTTTAATTAATTTTCCCTCCCACAAGCCTTAGGAGAGAAGGAAACTAGTTGATCACCTTTGGTATGTTTTAAGATTGCAATTAAATCAGCCCTCATCCTTTTTTTTTCCTCAAGGCTAAATTATCCCTATAATCCTAATTCCTTTAACCTTTTTTTCTCCTGGATCCTCTTTTCTAATCCTTTAATCATTGCCCTTGCTGTCTCATGAACCCTCTCTGGTACCTTCACAGCCTTTTTCAATTAATGACAGACTGAGTGCGCAGGATCGAGTTGGAAAGGGTTGATAATATGAAACTTATTTTTATAGTAAACTTTTACAACATCTCCAGGTCCTCCAGTGGATCCCCATATACAGGAGTTTGCTGGTAAATGTTTAACCACCAGCTTTCTGAGGGGGTGGGGGTGGGGAATGTAATCTGACATGCTTTTTAGTTTAGTCTGCATTGTTGAAACGTATCATTTTTCACTTTTTATATTTTTCTTAATTTTTCCCAGTATAACTAATGTGAAAATGTTTTGCATGATTTCATATGGATAGGAGGGGTCATATTTCTCACCTTCTCAGTGTGTAGGGGAGGGGGCAGGGAGAGGGAGAGAATTTTGTAAAGCATCATTTTAATCTGCATTATTAATATTTCCTCTATCACTTTTTTAAGTCTAACCAATCAGCAAACCCATAAATCAAGTCCTGATTTGTAGCGAAGGTAGAAACATTCACACTGAAAATTTAGGAATCAGAGAGCGGATCTCAGCAGTCTCTGCCCATGTGGCATTACCTTGAGGTTCTTCGCCATCCTAAATGCCTTCCTCTGGATAGTTCCCAGGTTATCAATGTCCTTGTTGAGACAAAATGCTTAGAACTGAGCATAGTACTCTAGGTCAGGACTTCTTAAACTTTTTCCACTCACAACCATAGCATTTCTTAAACTGTGGGTCATGATCCCATAAGGGTTTAAGAAGCATTGCTCTAGCTGAGAGTCAGCAGTAGGATAGGGTCACCCAACAAGTGAACATAATTGTAGGCTATCTCAAGAGAGGCTTGGTATCCAGGTCTAGGGCAGTAATAGTTGCCCACACTGAACTCTGGTCAAACCACATCTGGATGCCTCAGGAGCACGTGGGTAGGAGCAGCAAAGGTGGATGGTTGGGTTAATAAGATTGGAGTTTGACATGGCATGAGTGATGATAGGACTAGGGTGGGAGGGATTCCTGGGAGGAGACCAGTGTATCATTGAGCTGGTCCACTCTTGGGTCAAGTCTATGAAGGGAGCAAAGACAGTGAGGCCAAAGCAGAGGTGATGGACCAGGAGGAGAGGGAGAGATGGAGGGTCTAGAGTTTGGGGTGATGATACAGATAGATTTAGGAGACATGAAACAGAGGGAGAGATGGAAAAATAGGAGGTTACAACCAGAGAGGGGAATTTCAGAGTACAAAGTCATGTGAATTGCATAGTTGTAGGTCACAGTGAAATCTTAGTTGTAGCCATTTCTGTTGGTGCTTGAGATAAGAGTAGAAGTAGTAATAAAAGTAGCAACAATAACCATTCACATTTCTATGGCCCTTTGAGGCTGGCATATCCTTTATATACACTCTCTCATCTGATTCTTATCCCAAACCTTTCAGTACTGGAAGTATTTTCCTCATTTTATAGATAAAGAAAACTGAGGCCGAGACAGATCTCAGGGCTAGTGCATGTCTGCAGAAGAATTCAGATCTAGGCATTTCCTGACTCCAAGTCCAGCACTCTTTTCACTCCTCTAATTAACTCATTAGATTGTACATCCAGGATATTTGAGGGATGTGTGTTGAAATCCCCAAGTATGAAGGCAAGGGTTGTATGCTTGTATGGTTTGTCTTTCATTCTCGAAGAGGACTATGACATCAAGAAGATGACATGACTTGAGGTTGACTTTGATTTGAGTGAGGGAGGCAAAGTCACCAGCCTCACTTTCTCCTCTGGAGCCACCTGGGTCCAGTGGCCAGATATAGATCAGGACCACTGGAGATGGTCCAGGATGCAGTGGGAGACCCTGGCCTTTTCAAGATATAGATCAAGACAACTAGAGATGGTTCTGGAGGCAGTGGGAGACTTTGATCTTTTTAAGCTAAGGTCTTTCCAGGTTCTTACTTTGAGGCAAATCCTATTCAGTGATTAGGGCTATTTAAGAAATGAGCCCTAAGGGATGGCCCCTTTAACCAAAAACCAATCAATCAATCAAAAAGGGAAGGGGAAGACCCTCAGGGTTTCCAGCCAAAAATAAAAATTGCTATTTACATTCACTCTGAGCCATCAGGGCCCAAAAAATAACCATTAAGTGGTGCTTGGACAGGGACCTATTGTCCAATCAATGAGAGTCAGAATGAATTGGGTTTAAGCCATGGTAAACCCCACGATATCAAAGTAGGTTTCAGCCATTAAAAGAAGGTAAAGGATTGGGAAGAGAAAGAATGACATGGGGGCCAGTAGGTCACCCCCAGAAAGAGCTGATCTGGATAATTTATGTGGATGGAGTGAACATGTAAGGAGGAGATATTGTTGCCTGATGGCAGCAGAGGGAAGGCCCGGAAGTGATGACAGAGACCTAAGCATTGTATGAGCCTTGCTCATCCCCCTGCCTTCAAGGAATCCACTCTATTTACTACTGCTGACAAGAATGGTTGGTGCAGAAGCCATATTGGGAGAAGTTAAGGAGGACCTAGATCCTGGATGTGGCCCTCTACATCCTCAAGTGCATCCCTTTGATTGAATCCAAATGGATTAGACCCAGGTCTAGATAATGAAAAGAGGCCAAGAAAAAGCTAGGGTGTATTTTTGTTGTTTTCTTTTTTTTCCCCCAAGATAGATGAGACCTGAATATGTTGGAAAGCAGAGAAGAGTGAATAAACAGAAATTGAAGACTCTAGAGCAGACCTGCACAACTTGGCAATAGGTAAGAATCAAAATTAAAACAGGCTAAACTTCTTGGGGCACAGAGAGATTTTTAGCACCTCACTTTCCAAGGAAGCATGTAATTAATGATTAAACTATTTTGCAAATAAACCATTACTAAAAAGGGGGAAATTTCAATTAATATCAATTAATTATACTTATTACTTAAGATTTTTATTTATCATGAAATCATATTAATGTTAGAAAAAAATTACTTTGCTGTACTCACTTTGTCCTTGTTCAGTGCCAGTAACAACTGAAAACATAGCGAAAAGATAGGATCCTCGATCCTCTCAGACTAGAGACAAACCAAGGATGGTTGGTTACCTTGGGTCATGTGACAAATAGGAGAGCACACAGTGACAACCCACCTGCTAAGTTACGTGATGGGCACATTAGTGACTAGTAGAAGGTGGGTTAAGCAGGGCATGGACCAAGTACACCCTACATCTTTACTTTCTTTTATGTCCTCTACATTTTTTGTGGGCCTCCCATGGGCCATGTGTTGTGCGTGCCTGATCTAGAGAAATGAGAGGAAAGAAGGGAATCCACAATGCAAATGGAAGAGTGCCTCACTTTAGCTCCAGAAAGGAGCATCCACATCTCTTCTGAGACCCAAGAAAAAGAGCATAGTGGGGTAGGTACAATTGAGGTAAAAATGAGGATCCAGAAAGCGGTTTGTGTTGCATACTGTGTGGCCTTCATCTCTTCAGCAAAGTAGGGTTTTCTTTTGAGAAGGGGGTGGAATTGGAGGAGTGAGGAGAGGAAAAAATATAGCATGCCTTCCTTCCTTTCTGGATCTTGACAAGTCCTTCACTTTCAGTCCACTCAGAGAGTCCCTATGCCTCTACCATGATCAAAGTACTCTATGTGGCTATCTCCAACCTCAAAGGTAGATTCTACATTCCTATTAGGTGTTCAAAACCCCTAGCCAAGGGTGGGGAATCTGCACCTCAAGGCCACATGTGGCCCTCTAGGTACTTGAGTGCAGCCTTTAGACTGAATCCAAGTTTCACAGAACAAATCTTTTTATGAAGGGGATTTGTTCTGTGAAGTTTGGATTCAGTCAGAGGGTTGCACTTGAGGACCTAGAGGGGATTTGTTCTATGAAGTTTGGATACTGTCAAAGGGCCACACTTGAGGACCTAGAGGGCCACATGTAGCCTTGAGGCTGCAGGTTCCCCACCCCTACCCTAGGCAAACTACAGCCTATTTTTATCTTTTTTTGGTAGGAAAATGTTTTCTGACCCTTTTCTAAGTAGATTTCATTGCTCCCCACCCCAATCAATCCAGCAATCAATCAACAAACATTTATGAAACATTATGTGCCAGACTCTATGCTAAGAAGTGGGGATACAAAGAAAATCAAAAGCAGTCTGTGTCCTCAAGGGACTATCATGTATGTATGAGATGCATACAGAGTACATGGAAGACAAGGGTAGGATGCTAGAATGCAGCTGAGGGGAGCAGGAAAAGTCTTGTGGTATATGAAGGGGAATTTGATCTAAGTCTTGAAGGAAGTCAAGGATTCTAAGAGATAAAGGTGAGGAGGGAGAGCATTGCAGGCAAAAGGGACAACCTGTGTGATGATATGGATACAGGAGATGGAGGGTCATAGAGTGTGTGGAGGCGAGTAATATGGTAAAGGAAAAGTAGAAAGGGGCCAGGTTGTAAAAAGCTTTAAATCACCCAAGATTAAATTGCCTTCTAGAGGTGGCAGGGAGCCACTGGAGTTTATTGAGGAGGGGAGTGACATGATCAAATATGTACTTAAGGAAAATTACATTGGCAGTTAGGTAGAGAATGGATGGGAGTGTTGGCCAACAATATTATAAGCGAAGTTAACAGGAACAGAGGTGGGACAGCTTCAGCCCTTGCTCAAGTGACATTTGGGGAGAAGCAGAGGCAAGTGTGTGTTGATAAATGTTTGAGGACTGGCTTTCCAAAAATGTATGTACTGCACTATTATAAATTTAATCTGCTTTATTAACATTTTTCTCCATCACTTTCCTCAGTCTAGCCAGGAATGGGGAACCTGTGGCCTTGAGGGTACATGTGGTTTTCTAGGTCCTCAGGTGCTGGTCTTTGACTGAGTCCAAGTTTTACAGAACAAATCCTTTTATTAAAGGGCTTTGTTCTGTGGAGTTGGGATTCCATCAAAAGGCTACACTTAAGGACCTAGAGGGCCACATGTGGCCTCAAGGCTAAAAGTTCCCCACCTCTGGTTCTAGACAATCAATAAATCTGTACATCAAGTCCTGATTGTAGCATTTATTTATTTCCAAGGTCTAAATACTCATACTGAAAATTGAATAATTGGCTCTCTGGAGCCCATACAAGCTAGCTCCAGCACATGCCTGGAAGGGCAAGAAATTGAAATGGAGTTATTCTTTGTTCTGAAAGTGTGTTCCTCATCATAGTCACCAGCCTATGTGGGCCAGTAAAGCTTTTAGAGAAATACAAGCTTCCTCTCCATCATTTCCAATTCCGTCTAGGATAGAGAGAGAACAGTATAATCCTTTTAAAAATTATTTCTAAAGAACTTCCTTCAAAACAAGCCTATGAGTGAGTATTATTATGCCCATGTTATGCATGATGAAACTGAGGCTTCAAGATGTTCAGTAACCACTGGAAAGTGTTGGAATGTGGATCCAGTGCCAATTCTAAATCCAATGATCTTTTCATGATATTATGCCTCCTTTTATGACTCATATAAGATACAAATTATGCTTACTTTAAAAAAAAATCTTATTTTCCTAGGATGATAGGCTCAAAGATCTAGAACTAGAAGGGACCTTAGAGGCAAACTAGTTCAACCCCTCTTTTTACAGAGGAGGAAACTGAGACCCAGGGAGATTGAGTGACTTGCCCAAGATCATACATGTAGTAAGAGAAAGAGTCTAGATTTATAAAAATTACTATCTTTTGTTTTTACACCACCTTTATTTATGAACATCTCCCTCTTCCTTCTCTACCCAGGAAGTCATCCTTTGTGATTAAGATTAAGAAAAAAAAGGAGAAAAAAAGCAATTCTGAAAAGCCAATTATACATCAATCACATCTGGCAGCATATATAATATTCCACACTAATAGTTCTTCTCTCTCTTCAGCGAAGGGAGGGAGGTGCATTTGCTCAACTATTCTCTTGGGCCAACCTTCATCATTATGATTACACAATATTTAATTTGTTATTTTTTTAGTTGCTGTTCTTTTCACTTACTTTGCTGTAGTCATTGTGTATATTGTTTTCCTGGTTCTGCTGACTTCACTTTGCATTAGTTCGTGTAGATCTTTCTATGCTTTTCTGTAGGCTTCATATTCATCATTCTTATGGCACAGTAATATTCCATTGCATTCATATACAACACTTTGTTTAGCTACTCCCTAATAAATGGACACCTATCAACGTATTTTCTTTAGTGACTTTTCTTATGGACACTTTTCCAAGGGATCACCTGAAGCAGGCTTTTCTATATAATACATAGAGGTAAGTAGTACTCACATGGCTCCCTGAAAACCAGAGGTTTCCTATAATATCTACTACTCAGTAACTGTGATCTTCAAAGGCCTAGACATTTAAAAAAGAAGCCTTGTTAACTTTGCACACACATGCTTGCCCACTGGTATTCTTGTAAAATATTCTAACTTCTTACAACAAGACTGACAGTATAAATGTCCTACTCTAATTAAATTCATAAAAGAAAATGGTTGCCTAAAAACAGTTCAGTAATTAATACTGTACTCTCTAAGTTCCTGTATTTCTTCACTGATGATACTGAGAGGAGGTGGAAGAAAGGGATGCTGACCTTCATCAGTTTTAAAAAGAAACCAGATGACTCACAAAGTGAGAACTCCAATAATACCGTCTCGAGCCATTATCTCAATCAACAGGGGACGAGACATCTCAGAGTTGGAAGAGACCTCAGAGACCATCTAGAGCAACCTGCATATAGACAAGGACCCCCTCTAAAATTTCCCCACCAAAAGGTCATCTCCTTTGTGCTTGAAGACCTGCTGGGAGAGACAATGCTCTACATCCCAATGTACCTCATTAGCTGTTGGGCCAACTCTGACTACTAAGGAAGCTTTTTCCCATATCCAGCCCAAATGTGCTTTTTAACAACTTTCATCCATTGCTCTGGCTCTACCCTCTGGGACCAAGAAGAATAAGCCCATTCTCTCTTCCATATGTCAACTTTTCAAATATCTGAAGACAGCAATCAGGTCTTTCTTACTTTTCTTTATATCCCTAAAGCAATCCTCCAATGGCATGAATTAGAAGCCCCTCACTAATGGTTTACCAGAGTTGGGGAACCTGCAGCCTTGAGGCCACATGTGATCCTTGGCTGTGACCTTTGGGCTGAGTCCAAGTTTTACAGAATAAATCCTTTTACTAAGGGGATTTGTTCTGTGGAGCTGGGATTCAGTCAAAGGGCCTCACTTGAGGACCTAGAGGGCCACATGTGGCCTTGGAGGCCAGTTTTCCCACTCTTGATTTACCTTCTTCTAGATACCATCCTATTTATCAATGTCCTTTATAAAATATGGTACCCAGGACTACATACAGTATATCATGTGTAATCTGGCCAGGGTATGGCCAGCAGGAGGGATGACCACCTCCCTAGTGTTGAAATTTATCTAGGCCTTTGAATTTGCATTAGCTTTCTTGCCTACTGTGTCACATTGATGACTCATAGTGAGCCTGCAGACCTCTAAAACTCCCAGATTTTCTCAGATGAACCAATTTGTAAGCAGTATTCTTTTTGAATTGTATCCATAACTGCTTGTGAATTGCTAGCTTTGTATATCATCATGGTTTGTCACAAAGATGTCTATGGCTTTGTTCAGAGAAATGATTTGATATACCACATCAAAGATTTTCATAGACTTTTAGATAGGAATATTCTTAATAGTAATTATTATTAATATATAATTAATATCATTCATATTTTTAATATTAGAGTTCTATCAAGAGATAATATGAGGAACTTTCCATCTCTGCAATGAAACGAAAACAGGAACGACCCAGATCCCAAATCTTCTTTCTCTGAATTGTGCTGTGTCAAGATTATGTTCTTCTTAATCTTATCTTTATTGATATCTTCTGTTTTTATGTCATCTTTGTTTCTGAATATATCTACCCCAGTGGAATGGTTCTTGTAACAAAGATTAAAATTTGAAAAAAAAGAGAAAGAAAAACAATTTAGTGAAACCAATCATTGCATCAATTGAATCTGATAGCGTGTGCAATATTCCAGGCACCTAGTCCTCCCACCTCTCTACCCAGGGGAGGAAGGAGCCTTTTCTCAACTCTTAGGCCATCCCTTAAGGGGCCTCTCAAAGGCGCTTCTCACTTGAAGCAGCTCTCTAAATATCATGTTGACAACCAGTGAATGGTGACCATGTCAGACCTGTCAGAGAGGTCACCAGTATTCAAAGACTATCTGTGGAGAAAACTTCTGCAGTCAACCTCTGGGTGGTCTCTGCTATGGAAAGAAGTTACATTTAAGATAGCTTGCAACAAAACAAGGTGACTTTTCTATGGAACTATGAGTCACTTCATAGGACACATTTCAGTGTGTCCATCAGGGCAAAGCACTGATTGTACTATTAAACAATAGAATTAGAACAAAATTCCCCGAAGATTCAATTAACATATGACCAGAAGAAGTATTTAGGTAGTGGGGTTATACGCACAACACACACACAGAAGGAAGAAAAAGAAATCTTTCGGTTTTGGGGTTATACACACACACACTGTATCACACACTCACATTATATATATGTATACCTGGTACACGGTAAGCACTATATAAGCATTAGAAAAAATTATTAATATTTCTATCTATCTATCCATCCATCCATCCATCCATCCATCCATCCATCCATCCATCCATCCATCTATCTATCTATCTATCTATCTATCTATCTATCTATCTATCTATCTATCTATCTATCTAATCTGTATATAGACCAACATAGTATGGTGTAATAGATAGAGAGCCTTCCTTGGAGACAGGAAGACCCAAGTTTAGCTCCTCCTTCTGATGCATCTGACTGAATGATCCTGGGGAAGTCTCTTAATTTCTCAGCCTCCCAGGCAGCTCTTTAAGACAGATTTTTAACCTTTTTTTTGTGATATGGAATTCTTTAGCAGTCTGGTGAAGCCTTATGGTCTCCTCACAATCATGTTTCCAAATGTACGTGGCAAAATACACAGAATTACAAAGGAAACCAATTATGTTGAACCATGGTTATCAAAATATATTTTTAAAAAAACCAACAAGTGCATCGACTCCAGGTTAAGTTTGTTATAGGGGCTGATCTGCATAGGGAGGAGTTTCCTTACAAAGAATTGATATACCGATGCAACTTAGAAGCTAGTCACGTCCTCCCCCCCCACGTGTGTGTGTGTGCGTGTGTGTGTGTGTGTGTGTGTGTGTGTAGAGGTTACCACAGTATCTGACACATATTAAGCATTGAAGAAGTGATTGTTGATGACTAATTACATGTGTATATATTCATATCTATACACTTATAATAAAGAGCTTTGACCCCCATAAGTACTTAATAAAAATTTGTTGACGACTTTATATGTGTGTGTATATAATATTCATGTCTATACACATAATACATATATGTATATGTATTGCATTCATAGTTATACACATATGAAAGAGCTTTGACCCCCCATAAACACTGAACAAGTGTTCAGTGACTCAATTGCATGTGCGTGTATATAAATATTCATGTCTACACACACATACACACACGTATATGGATCTATATTACATTTGTATCCATACGTATATAAAGAGAGCTTTGATCCTCATAGGCATTTAGGCTCTCTGAAAATAAAGACATCCAACAGAGCCACATCCATATGGATTGCTCAAGTTTTCACATAAGAAAACACCAGCCATTCCCATACTTTGGCCCCAAACCAAAAAGGTTCAAAAATAAGCAATCTGTCAAGGCATTAAAGCCTTTGCCTGGTTGCCAATCTGTTCTTTCTTAGGTAATTTGAGAGAGTCCCGGGAGAGAGCAGCCGCTTGGGCACAGAGCATAGCGCCCCACACACTACCAAAATAGCCTCCTGAGAACAAATGTTGAAACAGTGAGCAGAATGACACTCCTGCCCTATTTGTGGGCCATACATCTTTCAGTGACATTGTCCCAACTGATGACATTCCAGATTGTTTTTAGATGAGCAGGTCTGATATTTTTATCCTAAAAACAGGAAGCAGAAAGGCAGTGTGGTGTAGTGGATAGAGACCTGGCCTCAGAGTCAACAAGACCCGAGTTCAAATCCAACCTGTGACACATAGTGGCCATGTGACCCTGGGTAAGCTACCTGATGCAGGAAATGCCCCCAGGCGCAATTCTCCCAGACTATCAGTTATAGAACAGTCTAAGACCTGAATTGGGAGAGGGAGTTCCCTCATATGGGAACTCCCTATACCAATAAAATCACAAACCTGGTTAAAATATTATACTATATTAATATTATACTATGATTATATATTTTATATTATGATTTGTTATATAGTTTATGCATTATATCTTATAATAATTCATCATATAATTATATTCTTTGATAATATATATTATATGTTATATTCTATGATAATATTATAGCATTTAAATTTTGGACAGTGTGGTAGAATGGGTAGAGAGCTACCCAGGGAGGCCTGGGTTCCCATCCCACCTCTGACACAGACAGGATGAGTGACTCTGGACAACTTACCTCAGTTTCCCCAGGCAGCTCTCTCAGACTATAAATGACAGAACGGTTACGGGCCTGCATTGGGAGGAGTTTCCTCGGCTGAGAATTCCTGATGCCAGAGAACGACAGGTCTGGGACACAAACAAACTCCAATAAGGATGTTCCCACCCATCATTTCCCCCTAGTGGAACCAGACCTGTGGTTCCTGGTACTGGACCCCTTCAGACATCCCTGCTCCTTACTGAAGCCAAGGTAAGCCCAATGGGAACCTTGTCCATCAAACAACACTGTTGGCAACTGCTTTTTTGGACTAGACCTGTGATTTCTCTGGGGGCAAACTCCCAGTGAGGAAACACCCATTCTTTTGTGGCTCTGCAGTTTAAAGTACTGCCTGGGGCATTGAGAGATGATTGACTTGCCCAGAGTCAAACCACTGGGATGTGTCAGAAGTGAGATTGGAATCCAGGTCTTTTCATCTTTGAGGCAACCATAGAGACTTCTTGTCTCTATCCACCACTCCACATCTGCCTCTCAGTAGCTTTTGAAGTTTCTCAAAAGAACCAAAAATCTCACTGGGTAACTGAATTTAGCCATTCCCTCTTTGGGTTCTCCTCTTTCACTCTTCACACTTTGGTTTACCCAGAAAACCAAGAGATTGACATGAGGACTGCCAATGAACTGGATGGAGTGCAAGCTAGAAGACTAATTGGTCTATAATGCTTGCTTTACTAGAGTCTCTTTAGAATTCTCCTTTGACATTTAAGCTATTAACACAAGCAGCATGATATTTTACTGAGGTGTAACTGGGTGATTTGTACATCAGTTTGGGGTTCCAGTGTACTATAATCATGGTGCAAGAAAGGACTATGGGTTTTGGCTAGAGTCTAATGGTTCAACATCAGAAATGGATATGATTTTATTGGTGGAAATGACATTCCAATGATGCATAACCATCTGCTTTGCCATTAGCCCCTAAGGATCATGGGGCTTGCTCATCTCACTTCCAGAGGAAAACTTCTGTGTATGTTGTCTTCTCCAATCATCTCAAAGCTCCTGCATGTTATTCCCAGTGGTCTCTGCCAGGCATGATGAGGTAAGTCCAATAAAACATTCCAACATGAGGGTTTGTAAAAAGTGAGGAATGAAAAGAAGTTTTGATTCAAAATCTTACTGGTTTGGAACTTTCCTCTCACTGAGATTCCTCTTCTTTCTTTCCACCCCTCCATCCCTCACTTTTAGTCATAGTTGATGAATGAACTCTTCCTCCCAAGTTCTGTACTTTGTACCTTGCTATAAAAGAAGACAAACCTTCTAGTTTGTGAATATACAGTTAAGTAGACATATAATAAGCACATATGGCCATCTCTCTGCCACCCACAAACACAGATTTAAGACTGAAAAAATAAAACAATTCAACATTGATTTGCTAACTTTCCTCTTTTTAGTCTCCCTTATCACAACTCTCTCCCTCATATCCTCTTGAATGTCATTTTGTTATTCTTTCTCCCAGCATGAGTTCCACAACCATCATTGAAGGAAGTAATTACTGTGGAGAAGGGGCTCACCTGCCTCACCACCAATTGCCTCCCAATGGGCTGGTAAAGCCAATAGTTCTGGGAGTGGCATCACCCCTCAAACCCCAGACCAATGGTCCTGTTTCCAACCCAGCCCTTGAAGCTTTCTGGACATGGCCCAGTCATTGATTCTCCAGGTGCTGGAACCACAGTTATTGAAGACCTAGAAATGCCATTGCCACAAAAGTCCTTGGCATTATCAAATGGTTCGACATTGGAAATGAATATGATTTTATCAGTGGAAATGACATGAAGCCATTTGCTTTGCTATTATCCCCTGGGGCTTTTCTATCTCATTTGTCTCTTCATTGTCTGTGGATAAGAAGATGAGTTCTTAGGGAGCAGAGATGGACTTTTCGTGTCTCCAGGGCTCAGCACAGTGCTTTGCACATAGTAGGAACTTAATAAATGTTTTATTTGTTCGTTCATTCATTCATTCATCCATCTTTTCGATCTTCTCTGTGTTGGCCTGCAGCCCAAAGGCTGCTTTGCCCTCTGGACTTATAACTGTCTTCTTGGGTCACTAAGTTGATTTACTTGGCCTTCCATTTCAGCCTTTTCAGTTCTAAAGTTGGCCTCTGTCAGCACCTCCCTCGTTGGATAGGCTTTCTCCTGTTTTGAAAAGTTCTTTAATTTCCCCTTAACTTTGTTGGTTTGGGCTGACAGGTTTCTGGCCACTGTTATTTATTTTCCTGCCACAATATTTCCCATCCCCATCGATTACCATACTGGTTTGGGCCCTCATCACACCTCATCTTGCCTGGTCTAGGGCAATGGTATCCTGATTGGTTTCCTTGTCTCTAGTGAATCTTTCCTATACAACACATCCTCCACTCACCTGCCAAAATGATCCTCCTAAAGCCCTGTGGGGTCTGCCCATGTCATTCCCCTTTCCAAAAAGCTCCAGTGACTCCCTCCTGCTCCTAGAATAAGATAGAAATTCCATTATTTTAGAGAGAGACAGTATGGTCCAGTGGATCTTGAGTTAGAGAATGTGGGTTCCAAGCCTGCATCTGCGACTTACCTCCTATGTGATGCTGGGTAATTTCCTTGGGCCTCAGTTTCCTCACCTGTCAAATAAGGACAAAATGACCTTTTAGATCCCTTCTAGCTCTAAATCAATGATATTATGATCCTTCCCCCTTGGGTCTCATGTCATGCTTTGTTCAGCTTTGAAGTACTTTCCAATCTGGCTCCAGCCTACCTTTCCAGGTTTACATTCACATCATTTTCCTTTGTGCACTCTATGTTCAGGTCCAAATGGCCTACCTGCTGATTCCTATATATGACATTTCATGTCCCATCACCATGCCTTTGCATAAGCTGTCCCCCATGCCTGGAATGCATTCTCTCCTCACCTTCATCTTGTAAAATCCTGAGATTCCCTCAAAACTTGCTCTAGTACCATGTCCTTTAGCAAGTCTATCCTTGGGGCAGCTAGGTAATACTGCAGTGGATAGAGCACTAGCCCTGAAGTTAGGAAGATCTGAGTTCAAATCTGGCCTCAGACATGTATTAACTGTCTGACCCTAGGCAAGTCACTTAACCGAGTGCCTCAAGAAAAGAAAGTCTATCTTAATTTTCCTACCCCCAGTTGGTAGTGCCTTCTCCATAGGAAATTAATTAATATATATTTTATATTTCCTTGTCTGGGCTCATGTTGTTTCCTCCAATAGCATGTGAGCTCTCCTAGGACAGGGACTTTTAAAATTTTTATCTTGTATCCCCTGTGTCTAGCACATAGTGGGTAATGGATATATACTTGGTGAATGAATGAATAAATGAACTGCTTAAAATATCCAACCCCATTTACACTTCATGAGTTTCTCATAGTCTGCTTAGCTTCCACCACCTCTGCCAATTCCCTTTCCCCCATGGACCACTCTCCATCCCATTCAGCCACAGGGGACATCTGTAAGAGCTGCTTGGCAACAGCAAACAATGGGTCAGGGCTCTTCCAACCTGGGATTTCGATCACTGTCTCCTTCCCCTGAGAAGACCCATCTTAAATGAAGCAACTGAGACTGTCCCCCAGGATCTTATCCTCATTTCCAAAAGCATTAGTCTGGTCCTGGATCTCACAGAACAAACACACAATCACACCTAACATTCGTCTTAGGATAGTGTTTACTAAAGGGATACAAGTCACCAGTGGAATGTTTACTCACATGAAAAGGAGACTTAGGCATCCTTGGATCCCAGTCTTAGTCTGATTCTGTAAATGAAGCTACATATGTAATTGCAACCCAGAAAATCAGCTCTATTAAGATCATAGGCTGATTCAGAGTAGCTTAAGGTAGGGATGCAATCTGGGTAGTTTTATACTTACAGGTCGTTAACGGGGATGGAGCCCTCTGCAAATGCATCAGTCTAGGATAAACAGATCCCGTGTACCTCTGAGTATAACAGTCACGGAGAGGTCGCATGAAAATGGCAGTTGGTAGAATTACTTTAATGCAGACTCTTTTTTTGTTTCACAGACCCCTTTGGTAGTTTGCTAAAGTCAATGGAAGCCTTCTGAGAATAATGGTTTGTTTCCTATTTTCACAATTGAAGGAAATACTAAATTTCAGTTAGAGGGTAGGAAAAATAAAGATGTAATTTTTTCCCCATCCAAGTTCACAGACGCCCTGAATCTATCTATGGACCCCTTGGGAGTCTGCAGACCTCAGATTAAGAACCCCCCTTAGGCATTCTAGGTCCTCTCCCCCCGCCACCCCCTGCACACACACCTCCTCCATCTTAGGGAAGCCTGTATCATTGGCATTCAAGTTGTTGTTGAGTCATTTTTTTTCAGTCATGTCTGACTCTCCGTGACCCCAGCTGGGATTTTCTTGGCAAAGATACTGGAGTGGTATGCCATTTCCTTCTCCAGCTCATTTTACAGATGAGGAAAATGAGATGAAGAGGGCTAAGTGATTTGCCCAGGATCACACAGTTAGGAAGTGTCTGAGACTAGATTTGAACTCAGGAAGATGACTCTTCCTGACTCCAGGCCTGGCATTCTACCCAGTGTAGTGCCACCTAGCTGCATTCAAAGCCAATCATCTGTTCAATCAACTTAAATGTCACCTCATCAAAGAGGAAAGCTTGCTTTCCTCTGTCCAAGGTGATAGAATCTCTCTCTCTACTGCACTGTCATTTTGCATGACTCTCTAAGCTCTCTGGATGTTACAAGATTGTTTTCACTCAATGCCAGTCTATTTTCCATTCCCACCACTTAAAAATGTCTTATCTAAGGGGTCCCCAACCTCTTCCTAATGAGCTCGTTTTTATTTCTGTGAAGTCTTAATATTGCTAAGGGGCCGGAGGAGAGGAAGCTTACACCTAAGAGTACACGGTCACGAAGGGGTAGCTGCTGGTAACTGTCTGTTCCCCTTTCTCACTGGAAATATCAATGAAGGGGGTTAGGTGAGACTTGAAGAGTATGTAGTAAGGCTTCGAGATCTATTCTCTACCAATTAGGGCTACCTGCACCATACCCTTCTCTACAACAATCTCACCCCTTTCCTGCTTAAACTCCAAATATTCACATCCTTTGAGAAAACTTCCCTGGGTCCACTCTGATCATCCCGTCATTCCACATCACCTCAGCACTTACCTACAATACTTTATACTATACTCATTTTTATGCTGATTTTTGTTCATTGTTCTTAAAACATTTGAAATGTTATCCGTTATGAATCCTTAATAAGACCAGGTTCCGAATGGAAAGGACCCATTTCTTCTTTCTTTATTTCAGCTTGGAGCCCAACAAATTGTATGTACTCAAATGTTGATTATCACTTTAATACGACTGTTTTCAGTTGGTATATATTTCCATACCTGTATGCTTCAGAAGCTAGCTACATGATCAAATAAGTGTGAGTATTCCATTCATCTGTCCTAATCTCAACCTTTCCATATTGCTATGGCTCTCTGTCTTCCCCTCCCCCAAATTTATCATGTCATGGCCAACATTGTGGTGATAATAAATCCTGAATTTAGCTTGAATGGTTCTCAGATGACAATTCACCACCAGGGTCACGCATTTCCATCTTGGAACCACTAGACATTTCACCGGATAGAATCATTATTTGTTAGCTTCCGATAATGAGGCATTAGATAGATGCTCTTAAGGGTATACAGAGGAGGGTACCAGGATGGAGGAGGGCCTAGTGTTCACTCCATATAAGGTTCAGTCGAAGGAATTAAGGATGTTTAGCCTAGAGAAGACTGAGGGGGGACATGACAGCTATTTTTAAGCACTTGAATAACTGCCAAATAGAAGAGGGAGTATACTTTTTCAGCTTGGCCCCAGAGGGGCCATGGGTAGCAGTTGCAAAAAGGCAAATTTAGACTTGATACTGGGAAAAACTTCCTAAAAAGGAGAACTATCCAAAAGTAGAATGGGCTGCCTTGGGAAGTAGTGGGTTCCCTCAAACTGGAGGCTAGCTGCCTACTTGTCAGTAGAGTGGATTTATGTTGAGGTATGGCCTGGACAGCTGGGTGGAAGAGTAGGTAGAGTGCCAGGCCTGGAATCAGGAAGACCTGAGTTCAAATCTTACCTCCAATGCTTATAGGCTGTGTGACCCTGGACAAATCACTTAACTGTTCTGCCTCAGTTTCTTTCTCTGTAAAATAGGGATAATAATAGCTCCAACCTCCCAGGGCTGTTGTGAGGATCAAATGAGATAATATATGTAAAGTGCTTTGCAAACGTGAAAGCATTAAATAAATGCTAGCAATGATGATGATGATGCCACTGAGGTGTCTTCTAGATTGAAAATATTTTTTAAAGTGCTTACTAAGCCCCAGGCTCTGTGTTAACCCTTTCAGAGTGTAAACCCTGAGTATTTTCATGCCCGTTTAGCTACCTAGGCAGTATTCACCCATGAAAAAATAAAGTAGAGAACTGAAGACATTTCATTAAATAGACATGAAATGCCTACCATGTGCGAAACACTGTGTTTGACTTGGGGGAACTTGCATCTACTAAGCAGTTCTGAGATTGTGATTCCAAATGGCACTTGTTTAATGAACTGAATGAAGACTAGGTATGTGTTTGTCCTTCCTTGCCAAAGAAGACCATGCCGTCAGAGAAATAATGATATGACTTGCACTTGAGTTTGTTTTGAGGGAGGGAGGGCTGTGCAGGTCACCAGCCTCACTTCTCCAGAGCCATCTGAATCCAGTGACCAGATATTCATCAGGATGACTGGAGATGATCCAGGATAAGGCAATTGGGGTTAAGTGACTTGCCCAAGGTCACACAGCTAGTGAGTATCAAGTGCCTGAGGTGAGATTTGAACTCAGGTCCTCCTGACTCCTGCACTGGTGTTCTATCCACTGCTCCTAAAAACAACTAGGTGGTATGGTAGTAGATAGAGTGCTAGACCAGGAGTCATGAAGATTCATCTTCATGAGTTCAAATCTGACCTCAGACACTTCCTAGCCATATGACCCTGGACAAGTCACTTAGCCCTTTTTACCTCAGTTTCCTCATCTGTAAAATGAGCTAGAGAAGGAAATGGCAAAGCACTCCATTGTCTCTGACAAGAAAACACCAAATGGGCTAACAAAGAGTCAGACATGACTGAAAAATGACTCAACAACAAAATTAATTGAGACTGAGCTGCTTTGAAAGTATTCTTTGCTATACTATACTGTGTTGTGCTATATGAAACTAGCTTGTTAGTCACTCTTGTGCTACATAATCCTGTGACTTTAGTGTTGTTCAATCATTTTTCAGTCATATCTGATTTTTCATGATTCCATAGGCTCATTTTAAGTAAGATAGTTGTAGACAGTCTACTCTTCTTGTCTACATAAGAACTGATATCCATTGCTTTTTTTGTATGTTCTAATTAAAATTCATCTAATTAGATTTAATCCAATGTTTGACTCCTCCCAAATCTGTCCTCTTATGGATGAGAAGCCCTCTCAGCTTTGTTCATCTGCTAATTTGATTAACTCATCTTTGGCAAAATTATTGATAAAATGTTAAACCCTTCAGGGTCAGGGACAGATCCCTGGGGCACTCCACTGGAGACACTCCTTTCTTCTCCTAAAGCAACATTCATTCCAGAGAATAATTGTAGTCTTTGATAGGGCCCATAATCCTATGACTATGTATCTTTTCTTTTTTTGTATGCCTAATATCTGCAAGACAGTGTGGTGTAGTGGCTAGAAGGCACACCATGGAATCAGGAAGGGTTGAATTCAGGGCCCACCTCTGACACACACATACTAGGTAACCTTGGACAAAAGACTTGACCTCCCTGTGCTTCAGTTTCCTTATCTGCAAAATCAGGGGGTTGTACTCAAAGACCTCAAAGGTACCTTCGGGGTTCTAAAACTGTGATCCTAGGAAATATCTAATGTTCCACATAAATTACAGTTATCCCTTCTACATCGTGACTTTCCCCATCAAGGTTTCAATATATTGTGGGTTGGCATAAGAAATTAAAAGGGAACATTTTGGAAATTTTGCAGAAGCTGCAGGTGACATGCAAAGGCCAGCAGATGACAGAAAACTTTAGAAACTGAGAAATGAATAAAATATATGTATAGTGTTATATAATATCAACATATTTTATCTTTTAATACCATAATAATTCAGACTTCTCTGATATGAAGGGAAGGCCAAAACATCTTATGGGGATTTTCTGGATCGTGGGGATGCTGCACCGCCAACCCCTGAGATGTGGAAGATATAACTCTACAGACAAATTGCAGAGCAGCATTGATGGAGAGAGTCTATACATAGGTAATAATGCTAACAGTGATAATAATAGCTATTGTTTATATAGCCCTTTACATACAATTTATCTCAGTTTCCTAAGCCAATAAAATATCCCTCCCCTGCCCCCAAGCCAAGCACCATGTTTGCACATGTAGACATTTAAATGTCTGTTAGATGGAATGACCTCAGTTCCCATCCTCACTTTGCACAGGACAATGCTGCCTCAAATTAAAGGCAAACAAATGTGCCTAAGCCCTGAGCAGTGTCTAAAGAAGTATCCTCAGATATGAAATGTGTTATTAGGTCAAGTACACTTAAGTTTTGACCTTTACAGATAACCTTTTGGCTCCAGGTCACAGTATCGCTGGGACTTTGGAGTGGGTCTCTTTACTTCTCCTTTATTTGGCTTGCTTTGAGATCACCCCTCCAAGGCCCTGGGAGTTGAGGTATAAATGCCAATTGTCTTTATTTAGAAGCAGTACTTCCTATTTTTGGTCCTAAACAGTTCATCATTTCCCTCCCCCTTTTCCCTTCCCCCAAGCTTCTTTAATCCTAGATGGCTGCCTATTTATAAGTATCTCCACTGAGTCGGGTCACTTACTGTATTTCTTTCTCTGAGGAACAAAGGTCAGAGGCTTACTGGAAAGGGGCCTTTCAGGTAGCTATTATCCCTAGATAATCAGGATGGAGGCCCGTGGGGGAAGGGACTAAAGCAGAAGTGAGCCAGCTGGTCATTCAAGAAGGCTCCAAGGCCATCTGCTGTTATGCGGAGCCCTTGGGTGGCCCACAGTGGTGAGAACTTTTAGCTCCCTTCTTGTCTAATCATAATTACTGTTGCTGGACTAGGAGAAACAGGCTGGCAATGACCTCCCTCTTAGGACTTCCATTAAGGAAAGCCTCAACTCATGCATGTGATGGCCAGACCAGATTCAGTCGCAGGTGAGCATGATGGGATAGAAGAGGAATCAGATGTATTTTCTCACACTCTTTGGCCTGTTACATCACCTACCCTAGTGCTCCTCCAAACCTTTGCATGGCTTTTCAAACTCTGCCCCCCCAGCTGAGAACACTGCCTCATATTTTACCAAAAAAATCAAGGACATTCAATGAGATCTACTTTTCCACTCTTCCTCATCTCATCACTTGGGCGCCTACCCCCACTATCTCCTCCTTCGCTATCTCACATGAAGAACTGGCCTATCTCCTTGCCAAGGCAAAGCCCTCCACCTGTACAAGTAATCCCATTCCATCCTGTCTCCTCCAGCAAATTGTGCCACCCTCCACCCCCATCAACCACTCTTTCTCACTAATCTTCAATCTCTCCTGGCCTATGGGCTGCTTCTCACAAACATGCCCATGTCTCCCCTATTCTCAAAAAACCTTCACTTGATCCTTCATCCCCACTACCTATGCTTCCATTTGTCTCATTCTTTTTGCGGGTCAACTTGAGAAGGTCGTCATTAACCTGTTCCCTCCCCCTTCCAGTCTTTTTATACTTTATATCCCTCACCCATCCCACCCCATGTCTCATATAAAGAGATAGCTCTTCTTCCTGCCAAGGCTAAGTCCTCTATATGCACAAATGACCCCATTCCATTTTTCCTCCATCATCACCAGCTATCATTCCATCTCTCCTCCCTTTTGTGAGTAAATTTCAAATGATTATCCATAATCAATGCTTAGATTTCCTCTCGGGTAGTCTGACCATATCTCTCCTCCTGTTTGTGGCTAAACTCCTTGAGAAGGCTGTCTACAACCCATTCCTCCACTCCCCTTCCTCTCACTTTCTTCTCTTTACATTCTGGTTTCTGACTTCATCATTCAACTGAAACTGTTCTTTCTAGTTACCAAAGATTGATGAAGTGGCCAAATCCAATGGCTTTTTCTCAATTCTCATCTTTCTTGACCTCTACTGCTTTTAATACTGTTGAATAATCCTTTTCTTTTTGAAACTTTCTTCTCTCTAGGTTTTCAGGACACTGCTCTCCATTCTCCTACTAGAATATATAACTATATGTATCAGTACTAACACACATTGCCTCTCAGAGTCTGAATATGTAAATATATGAATATACACTTTTAAATTGAATTGGCATTATTGTTACTTTAAGTCTGTGTATGTTCATCCTTTGTTGCCAAAGAAGACCATGCCATCAGAGAAATAATGACATGACTTGCACTTGACTTTGTTTTGAGTGAGGGAGGGCTGTGCAGGTCACCAGCCTAACTTCTCCTCCAGAGCCATCTGAATCCAGTGACCAGATATTCATCAGGATGACTGGAGATGACCTAGAATTAGGCAACTGGGGTTAAGTGACTTGCCCAAGGTCACACAGCTAGTGAATGTCAAGTATCTGAGGTGAGATTTGAACTCAGGTCCTCCTGACTCCTGCACTGGTGCTCTATCCACTGCACCACCTAGCTGCCCCTCACTTTAGGTCTAGACAATCAACAAAACCATAAACAGAACTTTGATTTTTTTTGAGATAGCTAATTTCTGAGACTGTAAGAACTCACAAGGAGCATTTAACAACCAACTCTTGCAAGCCACTTAGAGTTTATTAAAATGCACCCCTACTTTTCTTGGTTCAAAGCATTTACTTACGGTATACAATGTTTCCCTTTCTTTATGCTTCTCAGTAGGGCATCTAGGTTGTGCAGTGACCTTGGACAAGTCACTTAACCCCAATTGCCTCATCCTGGGTCATCTCCAGTCATCCTGATGAATATCTGGTCACTGGATTCAGATGGCTCTGGAGGAGAAGTGAAGCTGGTGACCTGCACAGCCCTCCCTCCCTTAAAACAAAGTCAAGTGCAAGTCATGTCATCATTTCTCTGATAGCATGGTCTTCTTTGGCAATGAAGGTTGAACATACTTATGCGTCTCAGTAGCCTCATTGTCTAGATTAGGGAGTGGGATGAAGGCTGTGCTTGTGATGCACTCTACTTCTGAAATCCTGAATAGTATAGATAGGAACCACCTGGTCTTGAGTATACTCTGGTGCCAGTATCTCTAGGACCTCCCTCTTGCCACAGGCTCTGATCTTCAGCTAAGAAGTTTAGAGGTTCCCTGCATTAGTCTTTGCATAGGACTCTTCTCTTGCCACTGGGATCAGTTCCTGGTTTAGCTCACTAACCCCTACCCTCACCCGCATGCTCACCTTTACCCCTATTACTTTGAAGCAGAGTAGTGCTAGACTCTGCATGAAATGACTCTCTATTTGCCTCAGGGTTGTTTTGTTCTGTACTTTCTTTTCACCCCAGCTTGTCTACTTTACAGATTATGCAGTCAGGAAGCAGAGAGATGAAGGAGAGATTCCAAGCTAGGGTCCCTGTCCAAAGGAGGGAGGGAGTCATTCCCAGATACAGACCAGTTTTAGATGACTAGGGACTCAGGCCAAGTGAAATATTGGCTTAAAGAATATTTGGGGTTTTTGTTATTTTTTAAGAATAAGTAGGACCACTTCTAGTATTGGTTCAAATTGGACGATTTCTGGTGCAAATTCTGGCAAGTTTTTCACCAGAACTCCTTGTTTCAGCTGAAATCTCATAGGAAATCTTTCCTGATCCCTCTTAATGATAGTACCTTCCCTTTATTGATTATCTCCAGATTCTTCTGTCTATATCTTGTAAGTACATCATTTTCTCTATATTATCTCCCTATTAAACTGAGTTTACTGAAAGCAGGACTTGTCTTTTTCCTCTTTGTATGCTCAGTGCTTAGCACATGGTAGGTGTTTAATAGATGTTTATTGGCTGTCCCCCCCTTCCTTCTCCTCTCCAAAGGAAGGTAAATTTGGATGGCCAGAGGATGCCCACTTAACTTGGGGTTTACTGGCCACATTTCTTTTTCTTTCTTCCTTTCTTCCTTCCTTCCTTCCTTCCTTCCTTCCTTCCTTCTTTTCTTTCTTCCTTCCTTCCTTCCTTCCTTCCTTCCTTCCTTCCTTCCTTCCTTCCTTCCTTCCTTTCTTCTTTCTTTCTTTCTTTTCTTTCTTTCTTTCTTTCTTTCTTTCTTTCTTTCTTTCTTTCTTTCTTTCTTTCTTTTTCTTTCTTTCTTTCTTTCTTTCTTTCTTTCTTTCTTTCTTTCTTTCTTTCTTCCTTTCTTTCTTTCTTTCTTTCTTTCTTCTCTCTCTGTCTCTCTCTTTCTTTCTTTTTTTCTGATCTTTCCCCAAACCTTAAACCCAGTACCCTCTGAAGCCCATAGATTAGACAATAATGGGTCCCTACCCAAACTCCACTTAATGGCTGTTTTCTGGACCCTCCTGGCTTCAGAGTGATTATCAATAGTAACCATTGTTCTTTCCCTCCCAGCTTGATTTACTTATATTTTTTCTTTTGCTCATTAAAAGGGCTATCCTTAATTACTTCTTAAAGAGGCAGAAGTCACTTCACTCTAAGTAAGCACCTGAATAGGCTTTAGCCAAAAAAGTCCAAGGTCTTCCATTGCATCCTGGGCCATTTCCAGTCATCTTGATGAATATCTGGTCACTGGATCCAGATGGCTCAGGAGGAGGAAGTGAGGCTGGTGACCTTGCACAGCCCTCCCTCACTCAAAACAAAGTCAAGTGCAAGTCATGTCATCACTTTTTTGATGTCATGGTCTTCTTTGAAAACAAAGGACGAACACAACAACAACCTCTCTGACTACTTTTTCTCTGTCTCCTTCACTTGATCCTCCTTTGGATCACACCCTCTAACCACAGGTGTCTTTCAGTGTTCTGTCCTGGGTCCTCTTCTCTTCTCTCTCTAGACTACTTCACTTGGTAATCTCATCAGTACCTACGCTGATTCTCAAATTTATTTTTCCAGTTCTAATCTAACTTGGATCTCCAAACTTGGACAGCTTGACCTGGATATCCCATAGACATCTTAAACTCAACATGTCCAAAACTGAACTCATTATTTTTCCTGTCAAACCCTTCCCTCTTCCCAACTTCCCTATTATGGTTAGGAGTGTCACCATCCACCAGTCACCAAAGCTCACAAGCTAGGTATCACTTTAACTCATTATTCTCTCTTACCTCCTTCCCCATATCCCATTTGTTGTCAAGTCTTGCTGTTTTTACTTTTGTAACATCTTTGACACATGCTCCCTTCTCTCCTCTGACATGGCCACCCCCCTAGTGCAGGCCCTCATCAACTCCCACTTGGACTATTGCAATAGCTCCTGGTATGGCTGCCTGACACAAGACCCTCCCCACCATTGCAGTAGCTGCTATTGGGGCTGTTTGCTACAAGGCTCTCCCCACTCCAGTCCATCCTCTACTCAGCTGTGAAATTGATCTTCGTAAAATATAGATAGAACCATGTCCTTCCCCCTCTCCCATTCAACCAACTCCAGTGGCTCCCAACTGTCTCCAGAAACAAATACAAAATCTTCTGTTTGACTGAGAAAACCCTCCATAATCTGACTTCTTCCTACCTTTTCAGCCTTCTTATATCTTCCCTCCCTCCTGCCACCTCCCCCCAACCCCCAGCTTCCTGTTGTGTTCTCTGGGATCTGGTGACACTGGTTTCTCTGTCTTCTGACTCTGGGCATTTGTACTGGCTACACTCCATGCCTGGAACCATCTCCCTCTTCACCTTTGCCTTCTGGCTTCCCTACCTTCTTTTAAGTCCCAGCTACTGGTCCACCTTCTGTCAGAATCCTTTTTCAGTCCTTCTTAATACTAGTGCTTTTCTCCTCCTCTCTACTTGACCCTGCCTAGAGTCTATTGGTACATAGTTGTTTGCATATTGTCTCTGACATTAGACTGTGAACTCCTTGAAAACAAGGTCTGTCTTTTGTCTTTATTTGTATCCAAGTGCTTAGCATGGTGCCTGACCATAGGTCAGGAAGGGCTTAAGAAATGCTAGTTGTCTGACTGATTTCCTTAGAGCTTAGGTTTTGGCTCATGTCTAGGATCTCCCCAAAAGGGGAGTAGAAAGGCATTCTAAGTACCATATGAATAAGATATGGGACACCCAGGATTAAAGGAGATTTAGGGAAGGAAAAGAGGAAAGAGAAAGGGAAAAATTGGGATCAACAATAGGCAGTGTTACTACTTTCTAAATAAAGACAACTGACATTTGTTTCCTTCACGCAGAATAACCTAAAAATGGAGTCCAGTCATTTAGAAGGTATAATGGATAGATGGCAGAGTCTGAAGTCAGGAATACCTGAACTCAGATCCAGCCTCAGACTGAGGTAAAAAGGGTGAAGTGACTTGTCCAAGGTCACACAGCTAGTAAGTGTTTGAGGCCCAATTTGAACTAGTTCTTCCAACTCCAGGGAGGGTGTTCTATACACTATGGCATCACCTAGCTGCCCCCATAGACATTTCAAACTCGATATGTAGAAAACAGAACTCTATCAGACTCATCTTCCTGAGTTCATGACTTTATCCTCTCCAAAAGGCCCCTCAGCACTGGATCATTGGAAGAAACCAAGGACTTTACCCTCCCCAATTCGGCATAGTTCTGAGCTAGCACAAGTGGTCAGTCCTCTATCTAACCCCCAGGAATACCTGCAAGAATGCATTCTATTACTGGATTACGTATCAATCGAATCAGGAGACAAGACATTTGGAAACCAGTCCTGGTTCTGCTAATTTGCTATGTGACCTTAGTCAAATCCTTTCCTCCTGGGCCCAGGTTTCCTCCTTTAAGCAATCCCAATGAGTGGGTTAGTCTAGATGATCTCTAAGGTTCTTCTTAGTTCTTTGGCTCTATGATTTGTACCTATCTAATATCAAGTATTAGGAGCTCCTTATACAGCAAAATCCCAAGTCTAGGGCAAACAAAACAAAATAAAATTGAAAATCAAGTATATTTTACGTGGCACCCAGCTTGGGCAGTGTGATGTAGTGGATGGGAGAGATTGGGATTTAAATCCTGACTCATACTATTAGCTATGTGACTATGGACAAGTTCCTTTTCCCTGAGCCTCGGTTTTCTTATCTGTAAGGTGGAAATAATAATGCCTTCTGAAACCCACCTTGGAAGTAAGTTATTAAGAAGAATCAGAGAGGAAGTATGCATAAAGTACCACAGAAATAATAGCTATTATGTTAAGAATATTTTTTCATTAAGAAATCAATCAGTGGAAGTCACAGGAAAGCAGATTTTGACTCAGTGTAAAGAAAAGCTTATTTTTTTGTGGTTTAAATTTTATTGACATATTCCATTTTTATATCTCCTTCATTTCCAAATATATATGTTCCTATCTTCCCCTATTCAGGTGCCATCCCTTGATTTTTTTAGGTTGATTTTTTGTTTTTAAACATTGTAGTAATTTTCTTATATCACTGTCATTTCCCAATATATTTTTCCTTCCTCCTCCCCCAAGCCCTAAGTCAGCCCTTATAACAAAGAAAAAAAAAGAGAAGAAAAGCAATTCAGTAGAAATAACCACCACATCAGCCAAATCTGATGTTATATGCATCCATGGTCCACCACCTCTGCAAAGAAGTAAGGGAGATGTCTTCTCACATCTCTTCTTTGGGACCAAATTTAGTCTTGTTCTTTCCATGTAATGTTACTGTAGTCTTTGTATAAACTATTTCCCTAGTTCTGCTGGTTTCACTCTGTATCAGTTCATATAAATCTTTCCATGTTTCTCTGCATTCATCACATTCATCATTTCTTATGCTACAGTAATATATGCCATTATACTCAACATGCCCAACTGATGAGTATCTACTTGGTTTCTAGTTCTCTGCAAACCCCAAAAGGATACTATGAACATGATGACACATACAAACCCTGTCCTTTTATCTTTGACTCTGTCAAAGCACATCCCTCACGATGGAATGAATGTCCTCCCTTGTAAAAAGAATAAAAAAAGAAAGAAAAATGAACTCAAATTCAATCAAGTCGATAGACTCGGGAATGAAACAAAAATCATTCCAGCAACTAAAACTTTTCACCTGCTTCTTCACTGATATTGTATTGGTTTTAAAAATGTCACCACTTGTATACATATATACTTTAAGTATGCAGTTTGAATAGATGCTGATCCAAAAAAGCCCACAATATAGAACAATGTGCATCAGCAGTAAGAATGTTACAATACACAGGACATTGGGGAAATCTGGCCGTCCTGGTTGATAACAGGTCTGATCCAATTGTTTTCCCAAGCCACTAGCAAGAATTCCTTAAGAGTTAGCAGAGGACTGGGAAAGTAGGCTTTCTCATTAGACATTCTGGATATTAGAAGGATGATAGCTGGATTAACAATGGGCACATATGAACAAGGGGAGAGAAAGGCCTGCCATTGTAAGGTGAGAGACAAGGGAGTTAGGACTTGGGCCTGGCTCTCCCTGGAGGCCAGACAGCAGTTTTGGAACTGGGCAAAGACCAGTGCCTGGGTAATAGCTTTATTGGCAGCAGTAGTCAGCGCAAACAAGAAGGTGACTGTTATGTAATGTCAAAGACGTGGGGCTTGGCATCTCTCATAACTCCTCCCATGATGTTGGTTACACAGGGCCAAAAGTATAGTCAGGTTCTTTCAGGATGGCTAACACTTCTTTGGTTCTTTGAGATCTTACAAGAAGGTTAACTCTGCCACATATCCCCAGAGAGTGGGAGGCAGTGTGGTAGAGTGGGAAGAACAGAGAAAGTCCTGCGTCTGGTCAGAGAGCCTGGGTTTTAATCCCTTCTCTGCAATTTACTACCTGTATGGCCTTGGTCCATTCATATCATTTCCCTGGGTATCAGTTTCCTTTTATGAAAAATGAGAGCATTGGACCAGATGCACTTCAAGGTCCCTCCCAGCTGTGGAGCTATGATTCAATGTGTGACCTTGGACAAAACTTGGGTCCTGTAATGATCTCTCTTTGAAATAAGAGATAGGATGGGGGAGTGGAGGGAAGAAGGGTTATGTAGGTCTGGTAGACTTCGTAAGGAAATGTGTTAAAACTGGGACAATTATTCTCCAAAGACTTTTCCATTTAATAGCTGCCGGCAACTGTAAGAAGCACATTTGTCCATTTCCAAAGCTAAGAGGAAGTGGGTTGCCTTTGAGCAGTGATTTCCCATAGCTCTCTTTTTGCGAGCTGTGGTGGGAGATGCATTCTCTCTCTCACATGACAAGGGTCCCTCTCCTTCTCGTGCCCTTTTCCTCTTTTCTTTTCCCTCCATGCTGTTATAGAAGCCTGCAATTGAAAGGGACATCAGAGGTTCTGTCCTTGGTTTTTTTCTCTTCTCATCTTTTCTCTCTTAGTGATTAAACCCACTCCCATGAGTTTGAGTATCCACCTGGATGGCCCTTCAGTATGGCAAACTCAACGTGTCTCTGAACTCACTGCCTTTCCATCTAAATCCATTCTTCTCTGCTCACTGCCTCGACTTCCTTGATTCCTGCTCACTTTTCTAACTCTTGTAAATCTGGCTTCTGATCCTGCCCCTTTGCTGAAATTGATCTCCAAGATTTATAGTGTTCTGTCACCTGTTAAATCTGATGGCATTCTCTCAAGCTTTGTCTTCCTTGACCTCTCTGCAGCTGTTTCCGTTCTCTCTTCCCTTGACCTCCATGATACTGCTGCTGTCTGTCAGTTCTACAGCTTGTCTGATCACTCTTCCTCAGTCTCTTCTGCTGAATCACCCATATCCCTGTCCCCTACATTGTCATTCCCTGCAATACTGGATTCCATTCTTGGTGCCATATTTGAGCCAGGACATTGATAAGCTGGGGAGTATATAGAAGAGGACAATCAAGATGATGAAGGGCTTTAGGTTCATACCGTATGATCAGCTGGGGAAAATTGGGGTATTTATCCTGAAAAGGAACATTGGGAGTGGGAGGATTATGATAGCCATCTTCAAGCATGTGATTGACTGCCATCATGTGAAAGGATTAGATTGTGCTGCATGTTCCTGGAGTAGTGAGTGGAATTTCCAGGGAGACTAATTTGAGCTTGAGGTCAGGAAAAACTTGCTAACAATGAGAACTTCTCCAAAGTGGAGTGAGATGCTTTGGGAGAGAGTGTGTTCCCTCTTACTGGAGGTCTTCAAGTCAAAACTGGGTACCCATTTGTTGGGGATCTATAGAGCGGATTTTTCTTTGGATATGACACTGGAGGACTCTTCCTACTGGGAGGTTTTGTGGTTCTCTGTGTAACTGATTAACGACTAAATCCAAGCTCTTCAGAGACATCATCTATACTTACTGCTTTCATACCCTCAGTGCTTGGCACGTAGTAGACATTTCATAAATGCTTATTAACTGACTGACTTTTTTTTAAATCAGACTCTTGATTTCATCAACATAAGGAGCTCCTGGTGAGAAAAACCCCTTCACCATTGCAGATCAGTACTTTCTCCATAGCTGATAGCCTTAGAGAGTTTCCTAGGGCCCTTGAAAGGTTAAGTAACTTAGCCAGCATCACACAGTCAAGTATGTGTCAGAGGTGAGACTCAAAGGTAGTCCTTCTTGACTCTGAGGCTAGCTCTCTATCCCTAGCTGCCTCTCATATTGAATGGAGACAAAATGGAAACAAAGTAAAGCACTAGCAGCTCAGGAGTTGGAACTACTTCAAACGAAAGTAGGGATACAGTGAGATAGTGCTGAGGAGAGAGTGGATTTCTAGGCACATAGGATGGCACATGTGTGCTTGTCCTTCATTGCCAAAGAAGACCAAGCCATCAGAAAAATGATGCCATGACTTGTACTTGACTTTGTTTTGAGTGAGGGAGGGCTGTGCAGGTCACCATCCTCACTTCTCCTCCAGAGCCATCTGAATCCAGTGACCAGATATTCATCAGGATGACTGGAGATGACCCAGGATGATGCAATTGGGGTTAAGTGACTTGCCCAAGGTCACATAGCTAGTGAGTGTCAAGTGTCTGAGGTGAGATTTGAACTCAGGTCCTCCTGACTCCTGCACTGGTGCTCTATCATGCAAAGATATAGAAAGAAGAGATAAGGCAGAGTAATGCAGAATAAAGTTGGAAAGGCTGGTTGGAGCCAACTTGGGAAGGCCTTTAAATGTGGAAGTTATATTTGATCCTAAGGATAATAGGGAGTTACTGGAGTTTATTGAGCAGAAGAGTTGATAAATCAAAATGATCCTTTTTTTTCAGCCTGGATCCCAGATTTAGAGTTGAAAGGGAGCTTAGAGGCCATCGAGTCTAATTTGCTCATTTTTGGACATTAAGTTACTTGTCCAAAGTCACACAACTAGTAAGGTGGGATTTGAACTCAGGTCCAATGACCTATCTGCTAATCCACACTGCTTCTGTACTGACCCTACCACTATGACTTTAATTTTAAAATTTTTATTTATTTTTTAATTCTTAAAATAATATTTCATTTTCCCCCAGTTGCATGTAAATACAATTTTTAATATTCATTTAAAAACTTTCTGAATTCCAAATTTTCTCTCTCCCTCCCTTACTTCCCTGAGACAGTAAGCAATTTGATATAGGTTATACATGTTCAATCATATAAAACATATTGCCATATTAGTTATGTTGTAAAAGAAAACATAGACCCAAAGGGAAAAAAAACTCATTAAAAATACAGAAAGTGAAAAAAAGTGCGTTTTGTTTCGCATTCAGACTTCATCAGTTCTTTCTTTGGAGGTGGATAGCATTTTTCATCATGAGTCCTTTGGAATGGCCCTTAGATCATTGTATTGCAGAGAAGAGCTAAGTCATTCACAGTATTCAAATATTCAAACAATATTCAAACAATTCTTACCATGTACTATGTTCTCCTAGTTCTGTTCACTTCACTTTTGCATCAATTCATGTAAATCTTTTCAGACCACTATGACTTTAGGCAAAACCCTTCACCTTTCTGGGTCTCAAGTTCACTGTCTCTAGAGGGTTGGGTTAGATGGCCTCTAAGGTAATTCAATGATTGGAACAGTCTTTACCCCTATCCAAAACACCCAAGGTTCTTCTCCTCACTTAGTAGTTTTGTCACTGAGAAGTATTGAGGGTGATTCATTGAAAAACAATACAAACTCAGAGACAAACACACTAGGGAGTCCCTTTTGGAATGACTTTTGAGAATCTGGCCCTCAGGGTTTGCTGGGCATATATCCTTTGGGATATCCTGAGTCATCTTTGGAGAGTGAGTTTGACCTTCTGAAATAGTGAAAAGTCATTCAAAACTGAATATGACTAATAAGGTTGAAACAACTCATCTTGGGAATATTGGTTTGAAGACTCATCATCAGGAAGAGGGATGACATTTTATCCTGCTTGATCCGTTCTTGGGTCTATGACCCCTGGAATTTCTTCCCTTTGTACCATCAGAATTTCATTCTCGAATATTTCACCTCTACTAGTGGCTAACAGTTTCAGGGAGCCACATTTCAAGCTTGATAGAAGGAACTTTCTAACAATTAGAGTTATCTGAAAGTGGAACATGCTGCCTTGATATATGGTAGTAAGTTCCCTTTCATTTGATGAATTTAAGTAAAGACTATCTATCTGTAGTTTCTCTAACGGGTTCTGGGCAGCTAGGTGGCACAGTGGACAGAATGCTGGGTCTAGAGGCAGGAAGATGAGTTCAAATCCAGCCTCAGGCACTTACTAGCTGTGACCCTGAGCAAGTCACTGAAGTTCTGTTTGCCTCAGTTTCCTCATCTGTAAATGAGCTGGAGAAGAAAATGGCAAACCATTCCAGTACCTTTGTGAAGAAAACCCCAAATGGGGTCGCAACAAGTCAGACATGATGGAAATGACTCAATAGCAACAAACTAATGAATTCTAACCTTATTTTCTGCCTTTACAGAATCAGAGCACTTCAGAATTTAAAGGGTCCTCAGTGGATGTCTAAGCCAATTTATACCAAAAAAAGAATTTTCACTCTGCCATATGCATGAAGTGTTATGAAGCCTCTGCTTGAAGACTTCTAATTAGTGGAAAACCATCACCTGAAACAGCCCATTCACCCTTGGACGGCTCTCCTTGTTAGGAAGCTTTTCCTGACACCAATTAGAAATTTTTCTCTTTGCAACTTCCTGTTGCTCCTGATTCTGCCTCCTGGGGCCGAACAGAATTGGACTAATTCCTCTTCCACATGACAGTGCTTCAAATACTGACAGTAGCTATCATGTTTTCTAGGAGACTTCTCTGTTCCAGGCTAAAACACTCAGTTCCTTCAACTGATTCTTATATGACATAGGATCAAATTCTTTCTCCAGAACGGTCACCCTCATTTGGATGCTCTCCAGTTCTATCTGTGTGAGTATCCAGGCAGGACATTTGACCTCTGTTTGCCTCAGTTTCTTCAACTGTAAAATGAGGATAATAATCACACTCACCTCATAGGATTATGGTGAGGATAAATAATATTTATAAAGCACTTAGTACAGTGCCTGGAACATAGTAGGTTACTTAATAAATGTTATTTCCTTCCTCCCCCTTCCTTTTCTTCCTTTCTTTCCTTCTTTCCCTCCTCCTTCCCTTCATCCTCCCCTCCTTCCTTTTATTTCTTCCTTTTATTTCTTCCTTTTTTTCCTTCCTGCATTTCTTCCTTCCTTCCTTCCTTCCTTCCTTCCTTCCTTCCTTCCTTCCTTCCTTCCTTCCTTCCTTCCTTCCTTTCTTCTTTTCTTCCACAAAATCCTTCTTAAACTGTATCTCCTGGAAATGAACACAATTTTCCATTCATGATCAGACTAGAGCTGAGTACAGAGGGACCATTACCTCTTTGTTCCACACATTGCTGACGAATGTTTCACTTATAGTCCACTAAAACCCTCAGATCTTTTTCAGACAAGCCACTGTCTATTCATGCCTTATATCTTGTACTTGTAAAAGTGAGTTTTAGAATCCAAGTATAAGACTTTATGTTTATTCCAATGGAATTTAATCTCATTAGATTGGCCCAACATTCTGGCTTGTCAAGATTTCCCCGGATCCTTATTCTTTCATCCAGTGTATTAACTAGATCTTCTACCTTTGCGTCACCTGTAAATTTGATAAGTATGCCATCAATGACTTTATCGAGTTCCTGATAACAAAAGTAGCACACACCCTTTGGTCTCTCCTTCCAAGTTGCCATGGAACCACTAATTACTACTACTCTTTGAATTTAGTTGTTCAACCAGTTCTGTATCCATCTACTTGTATTATCTAGTATTTCCATCTTTTATTCAGGAATAGTATGAAATAGTTTATCAAATACTCTCCTAAAATCTGAGTAAACTATATCTCTTGATCTGTAAGTTTGGTAACCCTAAAGAAAATAAGATTGGTCTGGCATGACTTGATGAAGCCACGCTGGGTCTTTGTGATCACAACTTCTCTTTCCAGATGTTCACTTAACATCTATTTAATGACCCATTCTAGTATTTCTCAAGGAATTACAACCAGTCTCAGTGGTCTATAGTCTGTAGACTCCATTATCTTCTTGTTTTTGGAATAGCAGGACATTTGCTCTTTTCCACCTCTGACTTCCTGCCACCATTCTCTATAACTTCTCACGTATTACTGATAGTGGTTCAGTCATCATATCATCTGGATCCTGGGACTTGAATTCATCAAGGGCAACTGGTTGCTCTCTTGGATATCAATCCCCTGTTAACTCATTTTTGTTTAGTCATTTCCATTGTGAAAGTCATTTTCATTGGCAGAGAAAAGATTCATCAGGACTTGAGTCTAGGTCTTCATGGCTCCAAGGCCACCTATCCAAAATGCCATTCTGTCTCTCCTGGAAGAGAAAAAACCATCACCACCACCACCACCATTATCATCAGCATCGCTAATATTTTCATAATATTCATTATATGCCAGGCACTGTGCTCAGTGCTTTACAAATATTATCTCACTTGATCGGAAGGTTAGTGCTATTATTCTACCCATTTTACTGATAAAGAAACTGAGGCAAACAGAGGTAAAGTGACTTGCCCAGAGTCACACAGCTTTTGTCTGAGTTTGAATTTGAACTCAGCCTTCCCTGACTACAGGTCTGGTGCTCTATCCACTCTGTTTCTATTCCAAAATAGGACTTGATCAGCTCTACCTTCTCTATTTCACCAATTATAATCATACTAACCACCCCAAGTAGCAATCCTATCCCTTCTATTTCTATCCTCTATTTTCTCCCTCTCCCCAATTCTATGAGGGTTTTCCATTCCTGGTACTATTCTCATGCATTGTGCCATATTCTCTGCTTATTTTCCCTTATTTACATTTTCTGTATGTGCCCTTTTAAAAATCTAAATTGTTTGGTGAGCACCCTGTTCCTCCACATAATATCTCTTTGAACACCTCTAATTTTTACTCATTCCTGGAATTGTTTTCCTTTGTGTATTGAGAATTTTGTTCTTGGATGTCTCCTATCCTTCCTAGTGTGTCTTTGCCTGGAGAATTTTATTCCATGTGATCTACCTATCCCTCCTCTGACCCTTTTGAAAGCTGTTTGTTTAAAACATTCTCTATAGTGTATGTCCTCTCTCTACCACCAGCACTAGGATGGAGTAGTCATTTCTTCCCAAGGTCCCCTCTATTTACATCCCAGAAAACCAATTTATCCCTCTTAGTGACAATAAGGTTGAGAATAGAAAATTTTCTTGATGGCTCCTCCACCTTTGCCATCATCACAAAGACAAGTCAGGACTTATTAGCTGCTCTGTTTTTGGCAGAAAAAGAGAGATACAGCAGATATTTGGATAATTTCCCATCACTTCATACCTTTGTGTTAGGCTGGTGATATTCCTTAAATTTCTCAGCTATCTCTTCTTTCTGTCCAGCAACATTCAAATGATGAAATTACTTCTATTTCTCCCCCAACTGTTTATTCCAGTACTCTCCACCATGCTTCCCCCTTCAGGTTCCTGGGTTTCCTAACATGAATATATATTGTTAATGTATAATATTAACTCCTTCCTCATTTACCCTAGCCTGGTTCTTCTGAGCAAGATACACTCATCCAGGTGGCAGCTAGGTGGTGCTACAGTGGATAGAGCACCACACTTGGAATCAGGAAAACCTCAGTTCAACTCTGGCCTTAGACACTTAGGAGTTGTGTGACCCTGGACAAGTCACTTAACCCTGTTTATCTCAGTTTCCTCATCTTTAAATGAGCTGGAGAAGGAAGTGGCAAATCACTCCAGTATCTCTGCCAAGAAAACCCCAAATAGGGTCATGAAGAGTTGGACATGACTGAAAACAATAACAAAATGCTCATTCAGAGCCCTAGATCTGTCATTAGTTTCATCCTACACCATCTTAGTGATACCTATGGGTTCAACATTTCCTCCTTACATTAGGACCTCTAGCTGATCTTCCTCATTGACTACTTTATGGGTATTTATGTACAGCTACTTGAGACCATGGACTCTTTTCTTGAATTTTTCCTCTATTAACTTCTGTTTGTCTTAACTGTTATTCTTTATCCTTAGTTAGCTCTTCTCTATAATATTTAGCTTGTGGCTATCCATTGATTTTCATCTTTCTTCCCTTGTCCTTTTTTGTTTTAAGTCTATTTGATTAGATTTCCAAGACACTTGACAGACACATTCTCACCAGCCTTTGTTAAATGCATGCCATCTCTGGCCAGCAGCCTGCCATCCTGATATTTTAAGCTATGGTCTAGAAATCCAAATCTCATTCTCAGATAACACTGCCTTGGCCAGCTCTTTGCTTCTCCAATCACTTTTTCCTCTTCTGCATCCCTCGCCTTTAATAAGTAGCAATGAGAAAAATACAGCCTGTGTCCCTCTAGTCTTAAGTTTCTTGCCTGAGGCTTCACAATATCTGGAAATACTTTCTAGGCTGCTTCTGGCAGTATCCTTGTGTCCACCTTAGATCTACAGAAGTGCATGCCACTGATATGAAGTAGTCACTGATTTTATATGTCCAAGGAGATTGGACTGTTGCATGTTAGATGTACAGGCCAGGAAGGACAATATTCCTCTCTGATGGTATCAGGTCAAACAAATAGCTACCTCAGGACTCCTGGGGGAGGAATCACCAATTACCAGTACTCCTCTTCTCCCTCTGACCCTTACTTAGAAGGAAAGGCATTAGCAGTTTGTGAATATTGGGAAAGGCCTACTAGAGAAGGTGAAGAGAGCCTTTAAGGAAATCCATTATTCTAAGAGGTAAAGGTGAGGAGAGAGAGTAATGCAGGCATGAAGGATAGCCAATGAAAATGCACAGAGATGGCTGATAGCGTGTTCCATGGGAGGAATCCAAGTTGGCCAATATGGCTATAAGGAGGGGAGTAAGTATTAGAAGACTGACAAGGTAGGAGGGGGTCAGGTGCTGAAGAGCTTGAAATGACCAACACACTCCTCTTCTTATCTGCTCATGACTCTCCAAACTTTGACATCATGCCTCAATTACCCTCTCATGGTAGAAGGTCTCTTCCCCTGTAACCTTCTCATCTTAAAAGAGTTCTCTCCCCTTCTTGTCCCCTGCTCCTATTGGTGATCTCCATCCTGGCCTGCACCAGCCATCCTTCAATACCCTCCTGGCCTGTTCTTAACTCATCAGGCTTTGCTACCATGCTTCCATAAGGGTACCTTCTCTTCTCTCCAATCCCTGTTCAGCTCCCTTTTATGGGTTATCTTCTTCTATGAGAATATAAACACCATATTTTTGCTTGCATTTGTGTTTTTAGCACTTAGCATTGTGTCTGGTACACATTAAGTGCCCAATAGATGCTTGTTGTTTGTTGACTGGCCAACAGAGGACTTTCTATTTGAGTCTAGTTACTAGTGAGCCATTGGAGTTCATTGAGTAAGGGGATAAGAAGGTCAGACCTATACTTTCAGAAAATCACTCTGGCAAGTATGTGGTTGATGGTTTGTTTGGTGAGGGGAGAGTTATTTGGCTTTCATTCTCAAAGAGAACCAATGACATCAGGAGAGGCATGTCTTGACTTGCAAGAGAATTGGCTTTAAGTGATGTAGAGCCACGCAAAGTCATCAGCCTCACTCTTTCCTCCAGTCATCAGGGTCTGGTGGCAAGGCAAAGGCAAAGACCTCACTTAAAAAGACCAATGTCTTCCACTGTATCCAGTGAGGGGAGAGACTAGAGGCAGGGATAATACTTTGAAGACCATTGTAATAATTTTGGTAAAGGATGATGAAGGCCTAAAATAGTGTGGTAGCTGTGACGGAAGAGAAGGGAACATGTTAGAGATACACATTTTCACCTTTGTCTTGGGAAGTAGTTAAGAATTTAACATTAATGTCCTCTGTACTCTCTGTACCTTCAATTAGTAATCTAGCACCCACAGACATCTAAGTATAGTAACCAAGGGAATGTTCATCATTACCATATAGAGGACATCAAAGGCAGACCCCTGAGACTGTCTGGGAAGAGTGCATTTTTCTTCGTGGGGGAGAGAAGAGGGGGAGGTTACTGCCACTCATTTTTTTTTAAACAGAACATTTCTTTTTTATTATGTTCCTGACAAACATCACCAAACAGGAATATTTCACCATCCAAAGAACAGAAAAAGAGCAAGGTATATAAAATGGTGAATTTCTAGTTGTACAGTTGGGTTCAAAAGATAAATTGGCTCCAATAGGATAGTAACCCAATTGCTCTCTTGTCTTGTGGCTTTCTAAGCACCTTCTCCTGTAACATCTTGGTGACACAGATCAAAGCTAGGGATCAAAGGATTCCTCCTTAGGTAACTGGACACTCCCCACTGAAAAGAACTATAATTGAATGTAGGTGGGTCCCCTGAGGCTTTATTGCTTGCCTCAGGGACTATCCCATGGTCTGAATCTTTGCCTCCTCCCACAAATGCATGGTAGGAGGCTTCTCCTCCCATTCAAGGCACTTTGTGGGTCAGCATTCCCCCCAAACCCTGGCTCTAGCTCCCACCAATGGCTTTACTTTTTGGGGGTATGCGTGGGGGAATCTGGCAGCATAGCTTTTAATCCCTGGAGTATTAAATCACTTTTTCCTCCTCTGTTCTTGGCTCCTCAAATTGCCCTTAAATCTTCAGAGGTGTAGGTGTTTATACTCTTGTCTCTTAATGATCGCTCTCTGTTCTTTGAACTTTTAATCAGGTTTCCATAAAAAAAACCACAACAATATTATCTTGCTCTAGATGCATGAGAGAATTGATTTTATAGCTTGAGATGTTTAAAAAGTAATTGTACTTATGTACCTTTTCTGGTGTAGCACATGTTCTGAATGTACTGTCCCCTACCTCTATTGTGACCTGTCATCTGTATCCCCAGAGAGAGGCTTGTTACTCATTCCCTCAGGGCTCTAGGATTAACCCTGAAGTGTTTTCTACTACTCTAACTCACAAGCTCCCATCAGTGTGTTTCCTCCCATGGTTATTAGTTGATATCAATTAGTTGGGTCAGTCTTCATTAGCTTTTGATTTGAAGGTATTTACTAAGGTGTTGTCACAAATGCAGCTGGTACAAAACATTCCCCAAGTCTGAGATTTATGCTCCCACCAATCCATAGAATCCAGGGGAAAGTGGGCTCAGACTTAGGGTGTACTTATGGCACAGAGGTACCCTCTGTCTTCTTTTCCTGGAGTCCTCAAGATATTTCACTTAGTTATGAAGTAACTTCCCTGCTGCGATCCTTGTGGAGCCCTGCATTTATCCTTCCCTACAGCATCTAATCTGTTTTCTATTCCAGGTACAGATAATGTTATCAGCTGCTGCTATCTCGAGGATGCTGCTAAGATGTTAACGAAAAGTCCATATCCCCAGATACTCTGAAGTTTATGAGGTCATTCTCTGGTTAAGGTTGGGGGAGGGGAGACCAAGAAAAAGACCAAGGTAGAGGCTCCCCCCGCTCTTTTCTCTGACACTAGACGTTCAAATACTCTGAGTTCCAGACTGTTCTTCTAATTTTATAGGTGACCCACAGGATATGACCACAATCCACCAATCCTAACACACTTCCTGTGCAACATCATGCCACTTCATCTAAGCTTTCAAGGACTTCTAAACTGAACAATGACTTTTCTGCACTTATTCTAAATCATCGATTGATTCAACAAAGAAATGTTCTCTCCTGATTAAGGTATCAAGGAATAACATCTTGCCACTTGATTTGATTGGATCAATCACCTGTAACCCTTCCACTGTGATTCTCTCAACTGAAGGATTTGCCATTAGGATACTTACTCTGCTTTCTTCTGGTTTCTTTTTTGTTAATGACTCAAATGTCTCTCTTTTGCTGATGTTTTCATTGAGAATTAGGTTTAACTTTTCAGAGTAGCTTATTTGAGGGGATCCCAGTCTTCTCTGCCTTTCGGAATGTCACGTTCTAAGCTCTTCTGATTTCCTGTAGATGTAGTAGAATTCTGGGTTATTTGAATTGATTTTTTCTTTTATAGCTAACGGTCTTTATCCAGGCCACTTGAAAAATTTCTTACATGACATTGAAATCCTGAGATTTCCATTGTGTCTTGGAGTTTTAAGTCTAATTTTGTCTCTATTTTGGCATCTGTTGTTGTTTTTCCCCCCAAACTTCTGGGTGGTTTTCTTGTATTTTATGCAGTATGGTATTCGGGATGTTTAACATGTTTTATTTTTTTTTTCTGGAAGAGTTACGATCCTTAAATTATCTCTGCATATCCTGTCCTCAAGGCCAGCCATTCTGGCTTACATAGAATCCATCTGTTTATCAAGGGAATTCCCTGATCAATTGGAGGAACTTTTCTTTGAACCACTGACTGTCTATATCTGTCTCACTATAGAGTTTGGATATGCCCATTGGAACCTAGTTAGAAGGACAAAATACCTTTCCTGATTATGTTTCAGAGGTTGGGACTGTTCTTCAATATGTCCTGAGAGAATGGGTGCTGTTAGGAAGAATCATCCTTTCTGTTGGCCTACAAAAGTGAGGCCTAGAGACTGGATAGGGACTCAGGATAATATGATGCGAACTATTAGAAAGATGTCAGAAATGGATCTGAGCTCTTTGGGAAGTGACCTTGACAGAAAGCCAGGTGTTCTTGATTGGTGGTAGAGGCATATTTCTGAGGCCTATCTGCAAACAGCCAGTCCAGCAAATTGAACAGAAGTAGTTTAAGTCAGCAGCTTTGACTGTGGGAATGACACATGGCCATTCTCTGGGCAGTTCGCACGCAAGGCCAAACTGAGGACAGAGGATCTTCACTGAAAAGCAGCAGAAAATTGGTACAAGGCATGGAAAAAGGTCAGTGATTCAAGCAAAGCTCCTGAAACTCTGACTCCCTTCCAGTTTGCCAAGATAGAGAAGACAGACTGACTGCCACACTTCAGGTGATCAGAACAGAAGACTCTAACTCTTAAAACCTTTATTGGGAAGAGATGGGAGGGGGAGGAAGGGTGAGTTCAGATAATGCCATTAGGCATCCATGCCAAGTGGGTGTAAATAGTCTTTGTGATATTATCTTGTCAGGGCTCAGAAGGACATCCAGGCACCTAAGAAGCTATTTACATGGTCACAAGACAGCTGCAATACCAGTAACAACTTGAGTCTTTGTAGACTTGCAGCTGCTCTGCATAACACAGCCAGAGGTTTTTATTAGTCGGGATAGAGATAACCATGGAGGAGCCATGTGTCTCTAATACAGAAATTCAGAAGCTTCATGGTTAAATGCCATAGCAGAAATAGAGGGAAAATAGAACACAGCAGAGGAGTCATGTGGCTTCGGCAGTGAGTTCCCAGCTGCTAGAGGAGAGACGGTTTCTTATTGCTCCTTTATGGTCCTTGGCGGCTGTTTTCGTTTTTATAGGCTCAGTGCTTTGGGGCCGCAGACGGATGGTGCGGGACAGAGTAGCCTTATTTTGGTGCAGGGCAACACGCCCTCATTTTGTAACATGGAAACAGAATTAAATGAACACAATCGACGTCCAGTGAACCATCGTCTCCCCTCCCTTGACATGTAAACAGATGGATGAAGATTCATAGTAGCCTCCTTTAAATTTGCTCCAAACAGGCCTACTGCTTTGGTTGGAGAAGAAGCTGTATTTTGATTGTGGCCCCAAAGCATCCAAATGCTACTTGGCACTTCTTTCTTTCCCCCAAAGAACCCAGCCCCTGGACATGGAAGACTTGTTCCATTCAACAGTGCGAATAAGTCCTTCTTGCCTCTGTTCAGCCTTCTCTCTATGAAAGAAATGGGTGTTGAAATGAGTTTCAGATAATATTCATGCAGACCAACAAGTACTTAGAACCATGGGGCTAGGTCAGGGGTGGGGAGCCTGTGTCCTCAAGCCCACATGTGGACTTCTAGGTCCTTAAGTGTGGCCCTTTGACTGACTTCACTTGGACAAATCTACCTCTAGGTCCTCAAGTGTGGCCTTTTTATGCAGTCAAAGGGCCATACTTGAGGACCTAGAGGGCCACATGTGACCTCGAGGCCACAGGTTCCCCACCCCAGGGATAGGTTAAGGAAATCCTATGGAAGAAGGCCTATTACCATATCAGTGCTTTGCCACATTGCCCTTTTAGCCCATTCTGCCATGGAAAAGTAGAATCAAGTTAAACGATGTCTTTTTATCTTTTAGCATTGTAACTATAGGACGACACCTTATTATGTTTCTGTGAATGTACAATAACGTACTGTACCTGCCTATGACATAGATCAGTGACCATGTAGCACCAGTGCTGTGACAATGCTATTTTTCTAGCTAGAGTTGGGTTTTTGCCAGATGGTGCTTAATAAGCTAATCAACGGGCCCAAGAACCTCACTAGTAGCAAAATACAGTTATTCCGGGACCTAAAAAATAATAACTTATTTCTTTGTGGGATTTGGAGGAGGATTTTGTTCATTTTTTGGAAAGAGAGTGAGCTAAAAGCCAAATGTATTTATAAGATAACTGCAGACCCTAGAATCACTAAGTAAGCAATGAATTTTTGTTGTGGTTGTTCAATTGTGTCCAACTCTTTGTGACCCCATTTGGAGTTCTCTTGGCAGAGATAGTAGAGTGGTTTGCTATTTCCTTATCCAGCTCATTTACAGCTGAGGAAACTGAGGTGAATAGGGTGAAGTGACTTGCCCAGGGTCACACAGCTAGTAAGTGTCTGAGGCCAGATTTGAACTCAGGAAAAGTTTTCTGGACTCTAGACCCCTGCACTCTATCGGCTGCAGCGCCACCTAGCTGTCCTTAAGCAATGAACGAATAAATCTCTATTAAGTACCTACTCTGTTGTCCTAAAAGACAAGGATACAAAGAAAGAGCCACAACAACCCCTGCGTGTGAGATTAGAGGGCAGAGATGAAGCAGGAAAGCGTGTGCAAAGAAATAGAGATGGGAACTTACATGTGAGCAACGAGAAGTAGGCTGGAATGTTCTGCCTGGAGGAGTAATTGCTAAGTTTTCAGTGTGAAAACCTTAGAAATCAGTAGTCAGGGCTTCATTTATTGTTCTGTTGATTGCTTACACTTAAGAAACTAATAGAGAAAATACGTTAACAGTGTAGATTAAACTTAAAAGGGTGTCCTGATGGTAAAGAGAGCTTGTTGTTAAATATTTACCAGCATATCACTGGAAGTAGGCTAGTATGGGCCAAAGGGCTGTTGCTGAACATTGGCTATTTGTGCCTATTTGTTTATTTGTCTTTCTGTCTACCTACCTACCTACCTCCTTACCCCCCTACCTATATCTACCTATAATCACTTATTAAGCATCTACTATATACAGCTAGGTGGTAGAGTGGATAGAGAGCCAGCCCAGGAGGACCTGAGTTCAAATCCAGCCTCAGACACTTTCTAGCTATGTGACCCTGGGCAAGTCACTTCACCTTATTTGCCTCAGTTTCCTCAGCTGTAAATGAGCTGGATAAGGAAATGGCAAACCACTTCGGTATCCTTGCCTAGAACACTCCAAATGGGGTCACAGAGAGTCTCATACAACAGAAATAACTGAACAACAAAATGCACTAAACCCTGGAGATGCATAGACAGAAAGCGAGAGGTCCTTGCACCTCAGCGAGGTTTACATTCTAACAGCAGAGATAATATGCAACTGGAGCTGATCTTTTTGTTGCTTCTTAAAAAGAGGCTTAAGCATGGAACAAGGAGAGATGAGGGTAGATAGAATTGCCAATCAGCAGACAAACCTCTTTTCCTGTTCTGGTAGGGTGAGCAAAGTTCCCTTTCATTTGGACCTCTTTTTCTCATACTCATTCCATCTCTTATCCCTCATTGAGATCTGGCTCCTCTCATTGTAGCCATTGCATCCTCAGCCATCATCTCCAGCCCTGTCTAGACCTTTTCTCTCTGCCCTCAGCCCCACCCCTCCACTGATCCTAAAGGAGGAGTCTCCCTGCTACCCATTGTCACTTCCAGACTTACCCTCTGCTTCCTTTACTACTTTTTCTCCTTTGAAATCTACTGAACAAAAATGATCCACACAGTCCTAATTATGGTGGCTGTAGTGTACAAACCTCCCAGTTATTTTTCCTTTCTGATGGAGTTCATCACCCAGCTCACTGCTTCCTTTTCTCCTCTGCCTTTATACTAGGGGATTTTCATATTTAATTTTAACCTCCTAATTCCTCAGCCTCCTTAAATCCCATGACCTGACCCTTCACTCCCCCTTGGGCACACATACTGATGGTCATACACTAGAATTCACAAGTATCCACAAGTGTTCCATTTCTCTAATTAGAAACTCTGACATTCTCCTATCATACCATAACCTGCTATATCGTTCCACCTTTTCCTGGGCCTCACCCTTTGAACACCTGTTTTTGGCCCTCATCAAGGCCTCCAGTCCCTCCACACCTTGGTATTTTTTTCAGGCCATTATTACTGCTGATTTTGCTTTCCTCCCTCCCCGATCTCAATCAGAGAGCTAGCCATTTCGACTCTATAATGTCCTCTGCTCTTGCATCCCACACTCCCTCCTCCAATCACCTCTGTTCTCCTGCCAAACCTCAGTCCTGGATTACTCCCACTATCTATCTCCTCTGCTCCTATGGAACAGTAGGGCTGCTGATCAAAGCTGAGGGAAGTATCTCAACAATGCTGACTAGATAGGTATATTACAAATTTACATTATTCAACCTTGACTGAGCCTTCACTGCTGCAAGGCAATGGTCACTAATTGATTCCCTCTTTCAGTCCCCACAAAATCTATTCCAACACCTTGTCTTCCCTCTTCATGTCTCCTCCACTCCCTCCTTCTCTCTCAGTTGAAAACCTTTCCTCTTACTTTATTGAGAGAACTGGGACCGTTCACTCTTGTTTCATTCTCTTCACTTCAAAACCCCTTGTCATCATCTTCCACTCACTTATCTTCTCCCCAGTCTCTGACAAAGAGGTTTATCCTTAGCAAGGTGTATCAGCAGGACCCCAGCATACACAGGAAGGCTTGCTATACAGGTTCTTAGATCTGCTTTCTAAAAGGGAAGCAACTTTTGAGGGGTCAATAATCACTTTCATCAAGCACATATATCATTCACTTAGTTCAGGGGAAAAAGTCAGCACCTGAACTTCAGAGAAAATACAGAGAAATAATAATCAACAGACAGGGCCTCCAACTATCTGACTGTAAGCAATACATACATCATAGATCAACAGACAGATCCAACTGTCTGGCCATACATACATAGTTACCAGAGAGAGAAGTACCAACATCTGGTTTTCAAAGGAGGGAGGGCTGCTTAGTGGCTGCCCAGAGTCTCTTCTGACCAAACAAGCAAACACTTTCAATGAGTAAGCCCCAAAGTAAAACCTCACTTCAGGGTATTTATACACTTTTCAGAACCAGATGGTATCACAACCCTTGGGAACCAGTGCTTCATTAGAAATTAAGAAAAGGTATAGGCCTCCTCTAATCAAGCTTTCCTTAATGGGCAGTCCCATCAATGGGTGGGGAAGATCTTTAACTCTCATTAGCATTACACAAGGCCAACATGTGTGGATGGTCCTCTTGTGTTCTTCAGCAAATTGCCCTCACCATGAACCCCCACGGTCTAATTGACTGACCCCTTCCCTCCTGCCTTCAAACACGTCCAGGTCTTCCCCAAGCTTAAAAAACCTTCACTAGATCCTGCCATTCCCTTAAGCTCTCATTCTATCTTTTTCCTCCCTTTCTCATCTAAACTCCTTGAAAAACTGTGTACACTCACTGTCTGGGGTGTAGGGTGTGTTCAGGGAGGACCAGTATCTTTGGCGTGATGACTGCTGAGCCCTTTTCTGGGCTCTTTCCGCTTTTGGTGTCCACCATCAAATTTGGTTGCCCAGAGAAGTTCATCAATATTGTACATCAATTTCAAGATGGCATATTTGCCCAGGTTCTGGATAATGGACAAAGCTCTCATGCCTTCTCAGTCACCAATGGAGTGAAACAGAGCTGTGTGCTTGCTCTCATGCTTTTTAGCATAATGTTTTCAGCCATGTTGACAAATGCTTTCACTGAGGATGAACATGGCATCAAGGTCAATTACCATACTGATGGCAAGTTCTTCAATTTGAAAAGGTTACAACCCAAGACCAAAGTGGAGGGAGTGTTGGTGCATGATTTTCTGTTTGCAGATGATTGTGCACTCAATGAAGCCTCTGAAACTGAGATGCAACAAAGTATGGATCAACTGTCTGCTGCCTGTGCTAATTTTGACCTAATAATTTGTACCAAAACAGCACAGGTGCTTCATCAGCCACCACCACACCATCCATACGTGGAACCATTGGTTAAACAAATGGAGAAGTTTTGAATGCTGTGGATAAGTTTACTTATCGTGGTAGTGTACTTTCCAGGGATATACACATTGACAATGAGGTTGACACATGCATTGCCAGAGCTGGCTCAGTGTTTGGGAGGCTCTGAAGAAAGGTTGGGAGAGAAGAGGTATTAGACTGACAACCAAATTGAAGGTCTACAGAGCCATTGTGCTGACCTCATTGTTAGATGCCTGTGAAACATGGACAGTCTACCAGTGCCATGCCAGGAAACTTAATCACTTCCATTTGAACTGTCTTAGGAAGATTCTGAGGATCACCTGGCAGGATAAGGTACCAGACACTGAAGTCCTTGCTCAAGCTGAACTGCCAAGTATTCAAACTACGCTTCAGAGAATGCAATTCCAATGGGCTGACCACATTGTTCGAATGCAAAAATGTATGCTTGCCAAAAAGACTATTTTATGGAAAACTGACATGGGGCAGGTGATCACATGGTGGCCAGAAAAAATGATACAAGGACATTCTCAAGGTCTCTCTCAAGAACTTTGGATTTGACTGTGCAACATGGGAGCACAGGACTGCTCAGCATGGAGTGCCCACATCAGAAAGGGTGCTGTGTTCTTTGATCAAAGCAGAATTGAGACAGCACAAGGTAAACGTAGGATGTGCAAATTTCCACCCCAAATATTCACAGTGACTATCCATGCCCAACCTGTGGTAAAGCACTCCGAACTCGTATTGGTCTGATCAGCCACAGTCGGACACACTGAAATTTCACTTTATGGTGGTGATGTCATTTTGGTCCTCTTCAAAGACAAAGGACAACAACCAACACTTGCTGCCTCAACTTCCTATCCTCTCTCCTTAACCCTTTACAATATGGCTTTCATCCCCACCACTTTACTAATATTGCTATCTCCAAAGTTACTAACGACCTCTTCATTGCTGCATTTCAGGATGTCTTCTCACTCCTCACCCTTCTTGCCCTTTCTCTAGTAGCTTTGAACACTATTGGCCAGCCTCTCCTCTTTGATATTCTCTCCTCTGTGGGGTTTCATGGTACTGCTCTTTCCTGGTTCTCTTCCTATCTGTCTGACTACTCTTTCTCAGTGTCTGTCTTTCATGGCCCCTATCTGTGGATTTTCCCCAACTTTCTGTCCTAGTGGCAACTGTTAGTTAGGGCCCTCCCTCACTCAAATCAAAGTCAACTGCAAGTCGTGTCATCATCTTGATGTCATGGTCCTTTTTAAGAATGAAGGACAAACACAACCAGCTAGGTAGTGTTAGATTTGGTGTCAGGAAAATTGGAATTCAAATCTGGCTTCTGACATTTATTGACTGTGTCACCCTGGGCAAGTCATTTGACCCCTATAAAATGGGGATATTAATAATGCCTACCTCTTAGGGGTTGTTGTAAGGATAAAATGAGATAAAGTTTTTTGCAAAACTTGAAGCATTGTATAAATGTGAGCTTTTATTGTTTCTCTCTGTGTCTGTCTCTGTGTCTCTGTCTTTCTCATATCCTCCTCTTATGACTTTAACTACTATTTCCATGCAGATGATTTCCAGGTCTATATGTCTAGCCTCAATCTCCCTCTCATATGAACTTTAGCCCCACATTACCAATTGTCTTATTAGATATCTCAAACAAGATGTCCTGCAGAATTTTGGAACTCAACATGCCCCCAGACAGAGCTCATTATCTTTTCCTCCAAACCATATACCATTCTAAATTTTCCTGTTTCTGTAGAAAGCAGTACCATCCTTCCAGTCTTCCATATTCATAACTTTGGCGTTATCCTTGACTCCTCTTGACTCTCTGCCACCCCATCTATCCAATCAGTTGTCAAATATTATCCTTTCTACCTCCACAATCTCTCTCTCTTTTGACTCCCTCTTTCCACCCACAGCTAGGTAGCGCTGCAGTGGATAGAGTTCCAGGCCTATAGTCAGGAAGACTCACTCCTCTTCCTGAGTTCAAATCAGCCTCAGACTAGTTGTGTGACCCTGGACAGGTCACTTCACCCTGTTTACCTCAGTTTCTTCGTCTGTCAAATGAGCTGGAGAAGGAAATGGCAGACCACTCCAGTATCTTAGCCAAGAAAAACCCAAATAAGATCACAGAGAGTGAGACAAGACTGAACAACAACAAAAAACTCCATTCACAAAGTTACCACCTCAGCTCAGACCCCCATCAGTTCTCACCTGGACTACCTCAATGGCCTCCTAATTGATTTCTCTGCCTCCAGTCTTTTCCAACTCCAGTTCACCACATATACAGTTGCCCAAAACTTTTTCTTAAGAATATATCTAACCATGTGACCCCACTACTCAAATAACTCTAATGGCTCCCTATGGCCTCAAGAATTGAATATTAACATCTCTGTTTAACTTTTAAAACCCTTCCCAACGTAGCCTCAATGTATCTTTCCAACCTTGTGGGATATTATTCCCTCTTGGATATTACTCCTTCAACTGTCTTCTCTCTGCTCCTTATGCACAACACCCATCTCCTATCATTACACTTTTGCATTAGTCATGCCTACAATCCACTCCCTCCTTCCCTTTACCTCATAAAATTCTTTCTCCTTTAAGAGACAGCTCAAGCACTGTCTTTTACATAAAACTTTTCCTAATCTCTCCCAACTGCTTGTATTTCAATACTTTCCACTTATTTGCATTTATTCACTTTGTACTTATGCTGTTTATATTTGCATATACTTATATGTTGTTGTTATGCATCCTTCCTTCTGGAAGAGGACCATGACATGAGGAGGGTGATGTCTTGACTTGCAAGTGAATTGGATTTAAGTGAGGCAGAGCTGTGCAAAGTCAGCAGCCTCACTCTCTCCTCCAGAGCCAATGGAGTCCAGCGGCAAGACATAAATCAAAACAACTGGTGATGGCCCTCGATGCAGTGAGTATATACAATACTTTCCTATCTACTTGTCCTCTCCTCTCCCCACCACAGTAAAATGCAAGTTGCTTATGAGTAGGGATAGTTTTATTCTTCATACTTGTATCCCTCACTACCCGGTGCCCAGCACATAGTGAGTACTCAGTGAATACTTGCTGATTTTCCAGCACTTTCTAAGCTGTGAGGCATTTCAGACTTTAGCCGAGGGCAAACTCCCCAGAGTGGTTTTTGGCCTTATCACATCCCTAAAGGGAGCTGGGAGAATATAGGAGAGGGGTGGACTGGAAAAAAATCAAGCAAGTGAGAGATGGAGAAGCAAAGAGACAGGAAAAGACATGTCTCTAACGGATCTCCCAGCTTCCTTCCTTCATCTCTAAGATGAATCTCATTCACCTAAGATCAGGAAAGAATAAATACAAGAGAGATAGAGGTGACATGCTCTGTCTCAGTGGGAAGGAGAAGAATGGTAGAGACTGGTTCTAGAATACCATCTCACCTGTAGTCCATATACTGACCTTTGCCTGGAAGGGTGGAGGAAGCACAAAGCTATCACTGCTCCTCATTCCCTAAGGTAGACACTGAAGAGCTAGAGACAGATTCTCAGGCCCACTCTGGGAATTTCTGACAAGTTTTTTAATCCCCTCTACTTGCTTGACTTTTTTTTTAACCTAATCCCCCCAGGACCTTCAAGGTTGTGGTCAAACAAAAAAACACTGGGTGAATTTGCCTTCAAGTAAGCTGTGACACCCTTTGGAACTTAGAGAGATGGAAAAGGGGCTGAATTGATCATTGAGCAGCCCTGTCCTCCTCTTCTTGTTTCATTCAGGTCCTTCTTTTTTTGAAGACCTCCCAAGACCAGTTATACATGTAATGGGAGGGCAGACCAATGAGAACTCTTAGAGCATGGCAGTTTTGTCATTTGTATTATATTGGCATGGTCTATCCATGAGCACTGAATGTTTGTTCCAGGTATTTAGATTTTTTTTAAGTCCCTTTAAAAAGCTCCTTGTTATTGAATACATACAAGTCTTCTTTGTACTTTTCTAAGTCAGTCCCCAGATAGTTTATGTATACTGTAGGTATTTGGAATGAGATTTCCCTTTTTGTGATTGCTTCTTGTACTTTCTTATTATATATATATGTGTGTGTGTGTGTGTGTGTGTGTGTGAGTGTGTGTGTATATATATATATATATACACACACATACACACCCATATGTATATATAGGTTTACATACATACATATATAAATGCATACATATATAATTATTGTGTATAGAGAAATACTGTTGATTTTTGAGAATTTATTTTGTAGTCTGCAATCTTGCTGAAACTCTTGTCTAAATGAGAATCTTTGCTGATTCTCTAGGATTTTTTCAAGTAAATCATCAAATAATCAGCAAACAGGAAGAGTTTATTTCTCCTTTATCTAGCTTTGCTTCTTTAATTTTTTTCTCTTATTCTATTGCTGTTACTAGAATTTCCAGAATTACGCCAAGTAGTAGTATTTATTGGAAAACATTCTAGTGTATCCCCACTGCATATGATGCTTGCTTTTGGTTTTAGATAAATGCTTTTTATGATATTAAAAAGGTCCTTCTAGTGTTTTTAGAGTGTTGTACTTTGTCAAAGGCTTCTGCATCTATTGAGATGATTGTGTGTTTTAAGATGTTTTAGTTTTTAATGTGATTAAATATATTGATTATTTTACTAATTTTTACCCATCTTTGTATCCTTGGTATAAACCCCAATTGATCATAAAGAATGCTTTCTTGGATAAATTATTGTAGTCTGTTTGAAAGAATTTTGTTTAAAATTTCTGAATCCTGATGCTAATTAATGATATTGTCCTACAGGGTTTTTTTTTCTGTTTCATCTTTCCCTGGTTTAGGTACTAGGGTTATATTTATTTCAGAAAAAGATCCTGGCAAGCTGTTTTCTTTCTCGATTTTTGAGAATAATTTGTGAATTATATTATTGTTATATTTATTCTTATTCTTATTTATTATATATTAATTATTATTATTATAGGTTCTTTAAAAGTTTGAAACAATTCTCCTGTGAATCCATCAGAACTGGTTTTTTTTTGTTTTTATTTTTTAGCTTATTTACAGCTAGATCTATTTCCTTTTCTGAGATTCAGTTATTTATGATCTTGGTGGTATTCTGATAGTTTGAATATTTCATATTTTTAAAAATTATTCCACTATTTCTTTTGTGCTCTTACAGTGTATAACTATGCATAATGTGTTCTGATTGTTCTTTTTATTTCTTCTAGTTTTGCTGTAATTTTACCTTGATCATTTCCTATTTTATTGATTTAATTTTCTGCTTTCTCCTTTTTCATCAGATTATCTCAGGGTTTATCACCAGTTTTTCGTTTTATATATCATTTCTATGGGTTTTTTTTTTGTTTCCAATCATCTACTTCTCCTCTAATTTTTCAATATCTCTTCCTTTGTGCTATAGGTTTGTTTGTTGACTTTCTAATGTTTAAAATGCACATTCACTTCATTGATCCCCTTTTTTTCTACTTTGTTAATGTATGTTTGTAAGGATATGATTTTTCCCCTGAGGACTGTGTTAGCTGCATCTCAGAAATTTTCATATGTTATTTCATCATTAACATTTTCCTTTACATGGATATTAGTTGTTTCCATGATTTATTCTTTGACTCACTCATTATTTAGGATTTCATTGTTAAGTCTCCATTTGCATCTGTATATTTTGTTTGTAGTACCTGAACCAATTACTATTTTTATTGCATTATGATCTGTAAAGGATGTATTAAGTATTTCTACATTTTTCATTTTGCTTGTAATATCTAGAATATGGCCAATTTCTATAAAGGTTCATAAGCCTTTTAACTCTAGCTTTTCTAGAAATTTACATTTTCGCTATTGCTTATCTTTTTGTTAGATTTATCCAAAACTGAGAGAGGGATATTGAAGTCCCCTGACACTCTTGTGTTATAGTTTATATCTTTTAGTTGTTCAGGTATTTCTTTTATGACTTTGGATGCTAAGGCTTTTGAAGCATATAAATTTGTCTTCATTGAGAGATCTGACTTCTGGCCTAATTTCCATCCTAATATCTTCATTTTACAGTTTTATGTCTTGTTTCATTTATTTTCGAGTTGTTTGCTGTTGTTTCATGATTCTTCAGGATTTCTGTGTTTTCTGAAATAATTCATAGGTTCCTGTTAGCCCTTTGCACTTTCTACATTTTATTGGAATGAAAGAAGCTTGAAACACAAGCCTATCAGATTCTTTCATTGCTTGTACCCTGTGCATTGCTGGATGTGTGGGACCTTTAAATTGTTCAGCCTCACCCCACCCCCCCAACTCCAATGTCGGAAGGTTTTCCCTTTTGTGGAAGCATTTCATCTTCTCTCCTTATTGATGAAGCTTTCATAACTATAGATTTAGTGCATTTGTTTTTCTTTGAGACATCTCATTTTCCTTTAAAGTATGATAAGCATTCATTGTGGTGTGGCTTTTTTTATAGTTCTTGTTTATTTTTTTCCTCTTTTATTTCTGTGTCACTATTGCTTTTTCTGCTTAGGACGCAGGCTTTCTCTCTTGTTCTTTTTTTCCTCTTTCATGCTTTATTTGTTTTTCCATTCTTTGTAGATTCTGTTAGACTTCCCTCCTCTTATTTGAACTTTCCCCCTTCTACTTCCATAGCATAAATGTTCTCTCTTTTCATAGACGCCTTCTTCCCACCAGACTAGGTGGTCTCAGCCTCCTCCGAGCTAGGAAATCTGACATTTCAGCTGGGGTCCTATTCAAATGCCACCAGTAGAGGACTGGCTGATCCTAGGTTTTTAGGTTTCCTTTTTGCAGGTACAGAAGCCCCTTTTCTTCAAGACAGCTTTATAAGGCTGCATCTCTTCTTCTCACAGTTCAACTCCCTTTTCCATTACTTGCACAGCATTAACTTTTCTACCTCATAAAGAATATTGGAGTTCAGATTGAGTCATTGACAAGAAAAGACTGAGCAGAGACCACTAGAGTTGGAACTTCAAACAAATCTGTCCTATTGTTTGCCCTGCAGCTTCCCCTCAATCCCCCATCATATCTCTCATTCATGTTGGGAGGGCTGGGGTAGGGCGAATGGTTACTTAAGGTCGTCCTTGTTTAGTTGTTTTTCAAGCATATCTGACTCTTGGTGACCTCACTTGGGGTTTTCTTGACAGAGATACTGGAATGGCTTGCCATTTCCTTCTCTAGCTCATTTGACAGACAAGGAATCCGAGGCAGACAGCAGTTAAATGACTTGTCCAGGATCACACAGTTAGTAATTGTCTGAGTCTGGATTTGAACTCAGGAAGATGAGTCTTCCTGACCCCAGGCCCAGCATTCTATCCACTGCAGTGCCATCTGATGAAACCTTGAGGTTGTTCAGCCCTATGCTTTTATGGAATAATTTCCAAAAAGCTTTATCTTGTGGGGAAGTGTTTCTGGTTGATGCAGATTTAATTACTATGGCCTTTGGTACATTTCTTATTTTGATATCATTGGGGTAGAGGAGTCATACTGAAAAGAACTGCTCAATAAATCAACAAGCATCTGTCAGGCCACATGCTAAGATCTAAAGATACAAAGACAAAAGCAAAAGCAAAAACAGTTCCTACCCTCAGGGAGTCTACCCTCTAGCTCAGAGAGAGTGTTGCTGATCCAGAAACCTGTGCTTACTTTTACCAAACCAACTAAGGAATGCATTAACTCAAAGTGAAAGACATCTAATCAAATAATAGCAAAAGAAGTGCCAAGGAATCCCCCATAGTCACAAGGGTACAGTCTTTTTCTAGTTTAGCAGACAATCAGCAGAGGTAAGGACAAAGGCAGTGACCAGGGGACCCATGGAGGGACGCAGTCATGACTGGGCCAACTCAGGCCTCCAATGATGTCCTCTGGGGATGTGATTGGACAAGCTGTTGTTTTTGCTGAGCTAAGGGTCCTCTGCTGCTCCTTGTCCATATCCCCTGATACCATCAGCTTGTCCTCTGAAGACGTCACTGGCCTGGAGACCTCTGCTGCTCTCCTCTGTGTGACTTTATGTCCTATAACTGCTCTCTGATGCCATCATCTGGTCTTCAATGGACACTGCAGCTTTGTTCCCACAGGGCTTTGCTTTTTCCCAGAGACTAGTCTATCCTTAGGTCTTTGGTGATGTGGAGTCAGCCAGCTACTAAAGCCTTAGACCTTTTCAAGTATTTTTTTCTTCTGTTTCCTTGTCTCCCTAGGTGACATTTGTCTCCTCAGTCTAACGTATTTGTTATGGTCAGAAAATTACTGTTATTTCCTGATATCTTGGTCTTGGCTAGTCATTCCCAAAGACTCCTCCTAGCAAATCTACCGCGGAGCTGGTGAAGCTGTGGTGACAAGATTTTCCTCAGTCAAACATCGTACTCCTCACGTTCTATGGAAATCATTGTTGTGGCTGTTGAGCTGGGTAGAGGAGACCCAAAGTCCCTATAATCTTTGTCCTGGTTCTGTTCAGCCCCAGTATTTCTGCTTTTCTAAAAACTCTGCTGCTCCTGGCATTATAGGAGGATAGGATCCTCTATTAAGAGCTGGAAGGGACTTCAGAGATAATCTAGCCCAAGCCCTGTCATTTTACAGAAGAAGAAACTGAGGCCACCCAAGACTTGCCCAAGGTCAGGTATCACTGACCAAAGAAAAGACTGTCTCACATGTCACTGTCATAGCTTCCATAGTTTATCCTTGTTTCTCTCTAATTGACCTCATCTTTCTTAGAAATGTCACACCTCACGGTTGATATCCAGGCTCCAAGTACCTGTTCCTCCACCAGGGATCCTTTGGGCATCTAGGAAGGCTCATCAGTTTCAGTCAGCTCACGTAAGGAAATGGTGCCACTGATCTCCCTCCTGGGTACTTTCCCCTTTATTTTATACTCCTCTTGGAGAATTTGCTTCAATTTGCAGAATCTTTTCTGGAGTTAATTTGTTCGTAGGTACCCACCCCCCAAATCAACATTCTTTTGGGAGGGTCCATATTAGAATTTGTCCATTCATTTCAGAAGATTAGGATCATATAATTAATTAATTAATTAATTAATTTGTTTTCAATTTTCAACAATCACTTCCATAAGTTTTAAATTTTCTTCCCCTCCCTCCCTAAAATGGCATGCAGTCTTATATGGGTTCTACACATGCATTCCTATTAAACACATTTTCATGTTTTCTAGTCATGTTGCATAGAAAAATTAAAACAAATGGGAGAAACCATGAGAAAAACAAAACTAAAATATAATATAACACAAGAGAAAATAGTCTGCTTCATTCTGTGTTCCAATTTTGTAGTTCTTTCTCTGGATGTGGATGGCATTTTGCATCAGGAGTCCTTTGGAAATGTTTTAGGTCCTTGCATTGCTGTGAAGGGCCAAGTCTATCAGAAACATGAATAGGACCATATATTTAGAACTGGTAGGACCTCAGAGGTCATCTTCCTAGTTTTATTCTCACAAAGTTGCTTTCATTGCTAGTGCAGAAGAATAACCTGAATGTATTTTGGATAAGCCCGCCCAAAATGTTAAACCTGGTGTTAGAGGCCCTTCCATAAAGAGTCCTTTGGGGATTTGATTTGTCTCATTGCCGTACCCAGATAGAATTTGAGAATTCCCATGCCTGATATTCCCTCGAAGGTAGTTATCAGTTTCCTGCCTGGGTCCAGGGATTGACCAGGGGTTGTGTCTTCTGCTGGGCTAAGGTCAAACATGACAGGCTTCATATGGGAGTGATGTGACCAGCATATCCTCTCAGCAACTTTAGTGACAGTGTGACTGGTCAGCAGGGTCTGGAAAGACCCAATCCAGGAAGATTAGAGACTAGATGTCTTTTAGAAGTTACAGATCCACACATCCACCAGGCTTGAATGGATGCACCAACTCTTCCAAAGACAGAGCTGGTGTCAAGGCTACCTCCCTCCAGACCTGTGAAAGAGGACTCAGGCTGTTTGAAATGTGTTTTCCTGGCATACTTTTACCCAAAGGGTCTTAGCTTCACTATTTAGCCCATCAGCTTCCCCTGATGATTGTGAGTGACAAAGGATGCAGGCTCAGGGATATCTGAAAAGACTTGGAGAGTTTCTTGGCTATTTCTTTTTAAAATATTTATTTAATATTTTAATAAATAAATAAAATTTTAATAAATATAATAAAATAATTTTTAACATTTCTTTTTTAAAACTATGAATTTTAAATTCTCTCCCTCCCCTCTCTCCCACAATTGAGAAAACAAGCAATTACAAGTTATGCATGTACAGTCACACAAAACATATTTCTATTAGTCATGTTGTGAAAGAAAAAACAGACAAAAAATCTAGAAAAACAAAATTTTTTTTAAAAAAAGTATACTTCAATCTGCATTCACACTCCACTAGTTCTGGATTTGGATAGGATTTTTCATCATGAGTCCTTTGGAATCATCTTGGATTGTATTGCTGAGAATAGCTGAGTTATTCACAGCCAATCATTGTACAATATTGCTATCACTATGTATAATGTTCTGGTTCTGCTCACTTCGTTTTACATCAGTTAATGTAAGTCTTTCTAGGTTTTCTAAGAGCACCCTGCTTGTCATTTCTTATAGCACATTATTCGATCACAATCATATACCACAGTTTGTTCAGCCATTCACCAATTAATGGGCATCCCCTCAATTTCCAATTCTTTGCTACCACAAAAGAGCTACTACACAGTTTTACAGCTCTTTAGGCATAGTTCCAACTTGCTCTCCAGAATGGTTGGATCAGTTTACAACTCCACCAGTAGTGCATTAGTGTCTCAATTTTTCCACATCTCCTCCAACATTTGTCATTTCCTTTTTCTGTCTTATTAGCCAATCTGATAGATGTGGGGTGGTACCTCAGAATTGTTTTAATTTGCATTTCTCTAATCAGTAGTGATTTAGAGCATTTTTTTGTATGACTAGATAGCTTTGATTACTTCATCTGAAAACTGTCTGTTCATGTCCTCAGACCATTTATCAATTGAAAAAATGGCTCTTATTTTTATAAATTTGACTCAGTTCTCTACATATTTGAGAAAGGAGGCCTTCACCAGAGAAACTGGCTGCAATTTTTTTCACTGTTTTGATTACTGTGCATTTCCCTCCATCCTATTTCCCGATGTTTACCTACTCTCTCTCTCTCTCTCTCTCTCTCTCTCTCTCTCTCTCTCTCTCTCTCTCTCTCTCTCTCTCTCTCTCTCTCTCTCTCTCTCTCTCTCCCTAGCTTTGGAAGGAATGCTTTGTGTGTTTTTGTGCCTCTTTTACAATTGGACCTGTTCTATTTTTTAAGGTCCTATTTTCTTTAGTACTTTTTGTGCATCTTTTATCAAGCTGTTAACTCTTTCTTCATGATTTTCTTGCATAGCTCTCATTTCTTTTCCCAATTTCCCTCTACTTCTCTTATTTGATTTTTACAATTCTTTTTGCACTCTTCCAAGAATTGTTTTTGGGGCCCTAGATAAATTCACATTTTTCTTTGAGGTTTTGATGTAGCAATTTGTTTTGATCTTTCCTTTCACCATAGTAACTTTCTATGATCAGGGTCTTTTTTTGTTGTTTGTTCATTTTTTTCCAGACTATTTCTTGAATTTTAACTTTATGTTAAAGTTGGGCTCTGCTTCCAAGGTGAAGGGGGCACTATTCTAAGCTTTAAGTTTTTTTGTGCTGCTATTTTCTGAGCTAGTTCTTGGGGTCTGTAAGCTTTCAGTTCTTCCAATGTGGTATGATGGAAGGAGAGGTGTATTTACTATTCTCCTGACCTTTGCTCTAGTCTGTGAGCAACAACCATTCTTTCCCACCCTAGAACTGTGACTGGGATTCTCCCTCCCCTAAAACCACAAGTTCTGGTGTGCTAATGCTCCTCCTTGTCTTGGAACTGCAACCTGGATCTATGCATGGACAATACAACACAATCCTATACCCAGTACCAGTAAAAAGACTCCTGCTTTCAGTTAGTTTACTGCGAAAGATTTAAGGTCTTCTATTCTCAGCCCTCTCTTAGGGTCCACGAGGAATTTATATTCCTCACATAAAAACTAAATATACTCTTCTAATGGTCCTGCAAGGGCAGACTTTTGGTAGATTAGCCTCAAATAATTCCATGTTGCAAACATATTTCTATGTTTTCCATGTCATAAACTTTTCACATCATAAATAAGTTCCTTATATCTGCCTTATCTTAATGAGATCAAAACCTCCCTCAAACCTCTTTTGAAACTTCAAACCCTTTACTTTCAAATTCTTTATTCATACTCAGTGCAAGCAGATTACAACTTTCTTTAGATTTCTACCTATTCCTCTCTCACTGTGAATATTCATCTCCAGTATTCAAACAAGATACACACAATTTGGTGTGTAGCAGTGGCAATGCGGTGGGCAGGAGGCCATGATAGGGGTGGCAGGCCACGTGCCAGCTGGTTCTTTATGGTCCCCAGTTGGTAATCTGGAGGATGTTGCCCTCTGCTGGAGGTCTCATCCTATTCACATATCCTGTAAGTTCCATCAGAGTACCTCTCCCTTTTACAGGGAAAACAACCCAACCGCCTATTTGTTTCCTACATCAGCGCTTCTTAAACCCATATGGGGGTCATGAAAAATTTGGCAACGGTAAAAGGTTTCTGAATGTGTAACGACCAAAAATTAATTAAAAATCAAACATGTAATGAGTCCGAGGTGTTTCTAGCAGCGCTTGCCACAACTTCATTGCAGCCTTGGTTCTGGACACAAAGCATGGGCACTTTGTCCTGCACATGCGCTCAGACTATGCAGTGCTAAAAATGTGAAAAGAGGTTACCAGTGGAGAAAGTTTAAGAAGCCCTGTTCTAAATCACCCTTCCCTTCCTTACATTCTAACCCCTTTTTTCTGTCTTTTTCTCTACAAAAGTGGTTCTTAAGGGTGCCATTGTCTTTGGCCCTGAGAAATCCGGATTGTAAGGCTATGGTAATGAAAGACAGTCTTGAAAGTTACCCATAAGCCATTTGCCTAGGCTCTCCATCTTCAAGCATGGTTTTTAGCATGTACAGCTTTCAATAATCAAAGGTCTCATGTTCATCTGGCCAAATTTGCTTTCCACAATTATCTACATATCAAGTCCAGTCCGTGCTGAACTTTACTGCTCAAGTTTTGGACGTTCCTGGTTGAACTGGCAGTTTTCCCTTATCCCACGCTTTAACAGCTTGCCTAATGGGGAATCAGCAGGAGGGTCACTCTGTCCCAATCCCATAATGATAGTAGCATCCCCTTGACCTTTGGCAGCCTAGCAAGACTGACCTTCCCATGCCCATGGCTTTTATTTTCTGTGCACAAACAAGGAAGGGGGAGAGAGGGAGAGTGGGGGGGGGGGGAGAGTTGATTTTGAGCTTGAGACCTAGTTCTTATTCTTCCTGAGTTAAAAGAGTTTAACTCTTGAACACTTCATGGCTGACTAACTGCTGAGTGAATTCACTCTGATCCTCGATCAGACAGAAGTCTGAATGCCAGCTGCGGAATGGGATGGTGGATTGCCCCAGTGATAGTTATGTATACAAGTGATCCCTTTGTGAGTCACCAAATTTTAAGACAAAATCCTGGTTCAGGCCTTGCCCTGGTCAATAAGGCAAACTCAGGAAATAAGACAAGGTTGTTTACTAGTACATTAAGGCAGCTAGCCCACATACTGCTTTTATATACGGGAGAAAAAAAAACTTCCATATAAGGGCAAAAGTATGTTTGGTACATGTCTAATGAGATGGGGTTCATGTCACCTCAGTTCTTCCCCCATTACAATCATAGTGGGATGGGATTAGTGAGCATGTGGTAGGATATTTACATATCACTATCTCCCACAGGCTGGCTGTACACATACTCAAAATTTAAGCAAGGTTTTAGACACAGGGTCACTCAGAATGACTCTGTACAATTGACTGACTTTGCACAAATTAACCTGAAAAGTATTTCAGGACTACATTGTTTCCCTTGGAGAGCCAGTTAGTAAATGTTTACTATCATACCACTGGCAGGAAGGGACCTTAGAGACTGTCTAGTCTAACTCCCATATTTTACAAAGCAGGAAACTGAGGCTCAGAGAGATGGTAGTGATCTTTCTGCTGCATCATGATGCTTCAATCACATTGCTGCTTGGGCAATTTTTCATGTCTTTTTCATCTTTCTTCCTTGAAGAAATTGATTTTCCCTTGTGGTCCTCATGTCCATAAACCTTTTTGAATATGATACCCAGAGATGTGATGACCAATGTTTAACACCTTATTCTTCCAAAAACACACAACATGCTTTCTTGATTTCATCTGCGTTATGAACATTTTCTTTTTTTTAAAAAAAAATTTGTTTTCAGTGTTCTACAATCACTTCCATATATCTCAGATTTTTTCCCCCTCCTTCCTCCTCCTTCCCCCTCCTTCCCCACTCCCTCCTTGAGAGGGCGTACCATCTTATGTAAGTTCTACACATACGTTCCTATTAAATACATTTTCACCTTAGTCATGTTGAATAGAAGAATTAAAGTGAATGGGAGAAACCATAAAACAAAACAAAACATAATACAATGGTAAATGGTCTGCTTCATTCTGCGATCCAATTCCATAGTTCTTTCTCTGGACGTGGAAGGCGTTTTGCCTCAAAAGTCCGTTGGGAGTTAGTTATGAACATTTTCTTGATCACTTTCTTAAGTCTAGACAATCAATGAAACAATAAAATTTTGATTTGTGATGTTTGCTGATCTCAGAGGTGCAAATGCTCACACTGAAAATGGGACCATCAGCTCTTGTGAAAGTCTGTATGAACTGGCTTCAGGAAACCTCTGACAAAAGTCTAAATTTTAAGAGCTAATGTCTAAATAGTGCTGTAAGGTTTGTAAAGCACTGTGCCTATATTATTTGATCTTCACAACAATACTTCAGAAGTGGGTGCTATTTTGCAGTTGGGGAAACCAAGACACAAAGAGGTTAAATGTCTTACCCAGGGTCACAAAGCTAGTATATGAGGCAAGATTTAAAGTCAGGTCTTCCTGACACCAGGTCCAGTGTTCTAGCCTGATTAGGCTGTGCTGCCTCTAAAATCCCATTTTAAATTTTAAATGAGGTTTAGAGACTTTGATATTACCTCCACTCACCTGTGATTTAGCTAACTCAGTTCATACCAATGGGATTATCAACAATTTCAATGCAGCACCCTGCTGTATATGCAGTGGAGCCAGATCTTATAAAATCCAAAACCTTTTTAAGTCCTTTTCAAATTACCACCTTCCTGAGCCTTTTGGGGGCATTTCTAGTTGAAAAGTGAATAATTTTTGACTCTGTGTGGAAATGGAAACATGAGCCAAGGCCACCCGGGAAGACAAGGTTTGAGCTTTGCTCCTACTGGCCTCTCCACCCTGGTCTAGGGCCTCACCCTTTTTTCTAACCAAGGCCAAGAGTTGCTGTTGTCCTTCTGGTCCTATGACTTATCCTTCCCTTGAAGGATAGGTTCGAAAGAACAGCTCTTAAAGATTTTAAAAGGCAGAACTGGAAGCCTTGAACCAGAGATTACATAGATCTATAGCATAAAAAAGGAAAAAAAATGGTGGTGGTGGGGGAACCTGTGGTTGGAATAGACCTAAACATGGGGGAAGAACCCTAGCAGAGAATAAAAATAGTCTCCTTTGGCTGAGTGTACAGTTGCATCTGGGCTCCCAAACCACTTAAGGGTAGGAATGTGTGTGCATGTGCTAGTGGTGGGAGGGGAGGACCAGTTTGCATTAAACGGAAACACTGATTACTTTTTTTAATCTTAAGATCAGTTATTTGAATTGAACTGTTTGTTCAAAGATCTCCAGTTACTTGAGTGAATTTAAACCACCTGCTCACAATAGGTCACTTTTCCCTCTAGCCCAAGGTCTTCTACATTGTGGAGGCTTAATTAAATGTTTTTGTTTAATTGAATTGGAGACAGATTCTGTGATGAAAATGACATTCCTGGCATATTTAAGGTAGGGAAATTGTAAAAGTGGCAGGTACCATTTAATCCCCAGATTCCCAGATGTCTATTCATGAACTAGAGATTGGAATGCAAGGAAACAAATTTGATCCCATAGGCATCACTGAGTCATGCTGGAATGAGGTTTGCAATTAGAATGTGACTGAGGAAGGGTATCCCTTATTTCTTTTCTTTTTCAAAAAAATTATTTTGTTTTCAGTTTTCTACAATCACTTCCATATATCTTAGATTTTTCCTCCTTCCTCCCCCAAGGGGATCCCTTATTTCAAAGAAACAGGATAGGTTAAAAGAGGTCAGGATAGGCTAGTATATTTGTGTATACTATAGACCACCTGGACAGAAAGAGGAAATATATAAGTTCACGAAACAAAACACAAGTCTGAACACAGAAACACGATACAGTAATAATGGGGGAACTTCAATTATCTGGACACATGCTAGATCTCTCTCCCTCACCAAAGCCAAACAGTTAATGATATCTTGACTTGCCCAAATGATAATTCCTCCTTCAAAATTCTGTTTTGGATCTGATTCTCACCAATAGAGAGGAACTGGTTTCTAATGTAGAGATGATGGGAACTTGGAGGTGGGGGAGAACAGTGAACATCCCATCTTGAAGTATGCTATAGAGAAGGAAAAAATCAGAAATAGTCTGCCATGAATCCTAGGCCTTAGGAGACTCAATTACAAAAGTTTCAGAGATAGGATAGGGAGGATCACATGGTCTAGAATTGGATAAAAGTCATCAGCCCAGGAAAGATGAGTAGTTCTTGAGAATGGAGATGCAAAGGGAAACAATTCCAATGAGAAGGAAAAAGAAGGGAAGTTTCTAATGACATCAATGTGGATACACAAGGAGCTCACCAGTCAACTTAGATTTTAGAAGGTCATATACAGAGATGGAAGCAAAGACAGGTAATAGAAGGTGAATACAAAATCATAGCAGTGTATATTGGGAATCAGGTCACAAAGATTAACGCTGACAATGAGCTGAGGTTGGTGAGGAAAGTTAACAGGAAACAGTTGTTTTATTTTTTTTTGGTTTTTTTTGGAGAGGGGAGAGGTTCTTTTTTTTTTTTTTTTCTTTTTTTTTTTTTTTTTTAGCTTCCTTGAGAAAAAGAAAAGGATCAAAGAAGGAATGAGACCACAACTTGGGGTAGATGGAGCAGAATAACTTTGCCATGGAAAGGACAAAACAAAAATTGCTAATGCTAATTGTAATGCTAATACATAAAATAAGTAAGGTAAGAGAAAGAAACCTAGCTACCTACAAATGGAAAGTTGAAGTCACTGAAATTGCTCAGTTTGTCCTTCATTCTCAAAGAGGACCATGAAATCGGGGAGATGATGACATGACTTGCAATTGACTTTGATTTAAGTGAGGTAGGGTTGTGCAAGGTCATCAGCCTCACTTTTTCCTCCAGAGTCATCTGGGTCCATTGGCCAGATATAAATCAAGATGACTGAAGATGGCCCATGATGCACTGGGAGACCTTGGCCTTTTTAAGCTAAGGTCTTTATTTTTAATAATGGCCAAAATATTGGGGACAACTGAAGAGGATCCAGGAATGTGCTGGAGTTCACTCAAACTGACTGTCATAAGAACCTATTGGTACCTTTTCAGTGTGAGCATTTAGACCTCAGAAATAAGAAATCCCTAAAAATTAGGACTTGATTTATTGTTTTGTTGACTGTCTAGATTTGAGAAATTGTTAATAATACAGAATAAACTTGAAAATTTGCATACATGTATTTTTTCCTGATTGTTAAACATTTATCTTTTTAAAAATTTCTTTTTTTAATTATTGTATTTGTTTTCAGTTTTCTACAATCACTTCCATATATCTTGGATTTTTCCCTCTCCCTCCCCTTCCTTTATCCCTCCCTCCCCCCTCCCTCCATGAGATGGAGTGCAATCTTATATAGGTTCTACACATACATTCTTATTAAATACATTTTAACCTTAGTTATGTTGTGTAGGAGAATTAAAATGAATGAGAGAAACCATAAAACAAAACAAAACCGAACAGAACATAATACAAGACAAAATAGTCTGTTTTATTCTGTGATCCAATTCCATAGTTCTTTCTCCAGATGTGGAAGGCATTTTACCTCAAAAGTCCATTGGGAATTTTTTAGGTCCTTGCATTGCTGTGAAGGGCTAAGTCTGTCAGAAACAGTCCTCACACACTGTGGTTGTTGCTGTGTACAAAGTTCTCCTGGTTCTGCTCCTTTCACTCAGCATCAGTTCATACAAGTCTTTCCAGGCCTCTCTGAAGTCTTCCTGTTCATCATTTCTTATAGCACAATAGTGTTCCATTATATTCATATACCATAATTTATTCAGCCATTCCCCAATGGATGGGCATCCCCTTGATTTCCAGTTTTTGGCCACCACACAGAGAGCTGCTATAAATACTTTTGTACATGTGGAACCCTTTCCCATTTTTATGATTTCTTGGCAGTACAGTCCTAGAAGCGGTATTGCTGGGTCAAAATGGTATGCACATTTTTGTAGCCCTTTGGGCATAGTTCCAAACCACTCTCCAGAATGGTTGGATCAGCTCACAGCTCCACCAACAATGAATTAGTGTTCCAACACTCCCACATCTTCTCCAACATTTATCATATTCCTCTTTTGTCCCATTAGCCAATCTGACAGGTGTGATGTGGTACCTCAGAGTTGTTTTGATTTGCATCTCTCTAATCACTAGTGATTTAGAGCATTTTTTCATATGGCTATAGATAGCTTTAATTTCTTCCTCTGAAAACTGCCTGTTCATATCCTTTGACCATTTCTCAATTGGGGAATGACTTGTATTCTTGTACATTTGACTCAGTTCTCTAAATATTTTAGAAATGAGGCCTTTAACACAGACACTAGTTGCAAAAATTCTTGTTAAACATTTATGAGCAAATCCCTGGGTTGCTCTATCAACGTGGCTTGAGCTCAGCAGGAAGTACAGTAGAAGGCTCAGGGAATGACATCATCATCAGACTAGAGACCTGTTGACTGTAGGTTCTTCATCATCATCATCATCATCATCATCATCATCATCATCATCATCAGTAAAATTTACTTAGCGCTTTAAAGTTTGCAAAGTACTTTATTATTCATGATCTCATTTGAAACTTACAACATTTCTGAGAGTGACTACAGGAATAGAAAAAGGCAAATGTTCCAGTTTTCAAAAACGGGAAAGAGAATGGATTCTGCAAACTTGTGAATGTATTACTAAAGGGGTGCTTATGGAAAAGGAAGCAGACATCACAGGAACCAGCCTGGCTTTTCCCGGCAAAGGTTACGCCAGGCTTGCTGTATTTATTTTATTGACAGGCTCACTAAACTAGTAGATCAAGGGAAGGCTGCAGATAAAATTTCCTTAGATTTTAGCAGAACATTTGATAAAGTGTCTCATGTTAGTCCTATGGAGAGATATGGGCTAGTCAATTCTGAACTGGCTGAATGCTAGGCTTAAAGAATAGTAATTAAAGGTTGCAGGTCAGATTGGAAGGAGGATCGTCAGGTATCTTGGCCTGGCCGTGTGCTGCTAAGCATTTTTCGTCAATGGCTCAAGTGAAGACATAATACGCTGATCAAATTTACAGAAGATATCCATAGCCAACACATTGGGTGCCAGATTTCTCCCCTTGGAGTGCCCAAATCAGCTTTATAATCAAGATGCTCTGGGCTAATCCTATCAGGAGTGGTATTCACTTGTGGATATCACATTTTGAGAAGGGTACTGATAAGCTACGGAGAATCCTGAGGAAAGTAACCAGGATGGTGAAGAGCCTTGAGTCCATATCATATTAAAACTGGTTGAAGGAACTGGGGATGTTTAGCCTGGCAACAAGACGACTTAGGAGGGAGGGGCAGGAGCTGGCCTCCAGTATTGGAAGAACGATTTGAATTATTCTGCTTGGCTCCAGAAGGAAGAATTAGGAGCCATGGGTGGAATTTGCAAGTAAGCAGATTTCGACTCTATGTATGGAAAATCTTTCTAACAATAGGAGTAGCCAAAAGTGGAACAGAGGTCATAGGCTCCACATTCTCTCCTCCCTTCTTCTCTATCCCACCCCCACCCCCACCCCAACTCTGGGAGCTTTTTCAGATGGATGACTGCTTGTAGAGGGCACACAGTGTGTTCCAGGTTAGACTACATGACTTTTCCAACTTAGAAATTCTGGGAGTCTGTGAATGTCCTAATGGGGACAGTTTTTGAAACTGGTTTTATATTTTTTAACCTGTGGAAAAACTATGATAGTGATGGTAGAGTTAGCATTTATTTGCAGTAGCCTGACCTTTCTGGTCATTTCAATTCTATATAGAGAATATTAGAATCTCAGAGCTGCAAGGGACTTCAGAGCTCATCTGATCTAAATGGTATTTATAGCACTCAGACTCTGATTGAAGACTTCCATTGACAGGATACTCTACCTCCAGAGGCCAACCATTCCACTTTGGGGCAGCTCTAATGGTTAAGAAGGTTTGCCTTTAATAATGCTGAAATCCTGCCCAATCAATGCTCCTTGAGCAATTCACTTCACTTTCATTCAATTTCGTTGAATCTGGCAAACATTTAAGATCCAATTGTGTACCTGGCCCTGTGGTAGGTGTGGAAACCAAGAAGAAATGAAGTGTAGACCCTGCCCTCAAGGAGTTTATACTTTAATATGAAGGATAGGCTCGGTGCACAAATAACTATGACACAAGGGAGAAGGTACTCGTGTACTGAGTGCTCAGGAGGGATCTAGCGAAGGTGCAAGGAGAGATTTGAGAAAGGAAAGATTCTCCACAGCTGGAGGGATCAGAAAGACTTCAAGGGGAGATCATGCCCAAAGTGAGGTTCCATGGCAATGTCCTTGGGGTGATCAGCTCACTGCATCCACTGAAGGTCTGAGTCTGCCCTTTCAAAGAATTCAATTCAACAAGCATTTTAAGCACATGCTATATATTAGACCCTGAGGATACAAGGGGGAAAACCTGCAATCAAATACTTGGCATTCTTTAAAAAATACTTCTAATGATATCTCCTGTCTTTATGTAACCTTCAATTCTGAATATACCCCTCCCCTTATAATGATCCCCCATAACAAAGAATAAAAAAGAAAGGAAAAAACCCCCCTATTTTCAGCAGAACTAACCAATACATCAACCAAATCTGACAGTATATGCACTATCACCCCTAGTTTCCCCACTCTGCAAAGAAGGGAGAAGCACATACTTCCTCATCTCTTTTTCAGAGTCAAGCTTGGTCATTTTAATTATGTAGTATTCAGTTCCTTTATCATTGTTCTTTTCATTGATGACATTGCAAATGCCATGGGGCAGCTAGGTGGTGCAGTGGGTAGAGCACCAGTGCAGGAGTCAGGAGGACCTGAGTTCAAAGCTCACCTCAGACACTTGATACTCACTAGTTGTGTGACCTTGGGCAAGTCACTTAACCCCAATTGCCTCATCCTGGGTCATCTCCAGTCATCCTGATGAATATTTGGTCACTGGATTCAGATGGCTGTGGAGGACAAGTGAGGCTGGGGACCTGCACAGCCCTCCCTCATTCAAAACAAAGTCGAGTGCAAGTCATGTCATCATTTCTCTGATGGCATGGTCTTCTTCGGCAACAGATGAACCCTCCCTCCCCCAAAGAGGCAGCAAAAGGAATTACCCTGGGCATGTGCATTGCTACAATCCCAAAAGATGTCACCCTTCCACAACTATATAGCAAATACAACACTGAGTTAGCATTTCATCCTACAAAACCAAAGCTTACAACGCATCACACATCAGTTTGTAAAGTCTGAATCTTTCCAGTGATCACAAAGAGTGATCTAGAAACTAGAAATTCAGGACTTTAAGAGCTTCTCTCTTTCTCTCATATCAATTCAATTCACTAAGCATTTATTTCATAGCTACTCTGTTCCAGGCACTGTGCTAGGTGCGAGGGACCTACAAAAACAAAAGGGAAAATCCCTGTCATCAAAAAGCCAAAGGAGGAAAACATAGAAAGGTAAGTGCACACAAAGTAAATAGAACCTAATTCTTGGGGAGGGGGGCATTAACAACTGGAGGAGATCAGGAAAGACCTTATTTAGGATGTGGCACCTGAGCTGAGTCTTGAGGGGAGCAGGAAATCTGGAGAGCCACAGAAGACAGACAGCCTTCCAAGCATGGAGGAAAGCCTTTGCAGAGGCACATAAAGCAAAGATGGAACATCTATTTGTATGAAGAACAAGAAGTGGGCTGCTTTGGCTGATATATAGAGAATGCAGGAAGGTCACTCTCAATCTCTTCCTTCCATGGGCTAAATCACCTGTCAGTGAGGACTATACTATACAGGAACTCTGTAGAGTGAAGCCTCTCAAGTACCAGCCCTCCCCTTTTGGATGGACTAGATTTGTGATTTCATTGGTATAGAGAACACAGATAATGGGGTACACACCTGCAATTTATAGTTCCAGAGAGTTGCCTAGGGTATCAAAAAGTTCAGTGAGTTGCTTAGGGTCACACAGTTAGTATATATCAGAGGTGGCCCTTGTGAACACAGGGCTTCCTGAGTTCTGGGCTGGCTCTCCAGCCACTACCCCAAACCACCTATCTCTACCATGTGCTTTTGGAGTATAAATAATCAAGGATCCCTCAAGACATGCAGAGCAGAGACCAAATCATCATCCAAGCAATCACTCTCAAGCCCTACCCACCTGCCCTGTGGGTAGGAGGTGGGGGTGCAATACCTGCTTTTCATGTTTTGCTTAAAAAGGACAAAAGGAAATCAGATGTATAGTACACAAGAGAAAACTGTTCTTAAAAACTCCAGCACTAGAGTTCAAGCAAGATGGCAGAGTAAGTCATGAAAAAGACCAACACCTTATCTGCACCTACCCTTGCATGAACATATTAAAACATCTCCAAAATAACCACTGTGGCAAAGGGGTAGAGGAGAGAATGCAGACGTGTGATTTAATCAGTTTGGGGGATTTTCAGTACATAAATGCCCTCTACTGAGACAAATAATTTCTAAGTAGTCTTAGAGAGCTGACTGGGGGCATTTCAAAATTAAGTGTCTTTTCCATGATGACACAGCTTGTATATTTCAGAGGCAGAACAGAACTTGAATCCAGATCTTCCTAACTCCAAGGAAAGGCCTACATCTTTGTGTCATTATTTCTCTGATGGCATGGTCTTCTTTGGCAACGAAGGAGGAACACACACATTGCAAATGTCGCTTTTCTGGCTCTGCATCAGTTCATGCAAGTCTTCCCATGCTTCTATGGATTCTTCACATTCATTGTTTCTTATGGCATAGAACATTACAGTACATTAATGTGCTCAAATTTGCTTGGCAATACCTACTTTATTTACAATTATTTGCTACCACAAGAAGTTCTGCTATGGATATTTTGGTGTATGTGGAACCTTTTGGGAATATATATATTCAGACATACATGCACACACATGAACACATACATGGGCACATATACATGTGAACACATACATATACAAGCACGCACACATATACATACACAGACACATGCAATACACACATCTATTCATACACACGTTTACACAATGTACATATATACACATGTGTGCATGTGTATGTATGCATACACATATACATGCATATATGCATATATATATAACCAATATATGCTATGCTCTGGGTCAAAGGCTATGGACATTTCAGTTAATTTTCTAGCAGAACAACAAATTGCTTTGCTGAATAGTTGAACCAATTAATAAGGATTTATAGTCTACTGGGTGGGGGTAAAACAATACATAAATAGAGCGTTAGATACAAAATACATCCAACAGGAATTTTGGGGAAAGAGAGCACAGGTCCAATATGAAAGGTCTTCTGTTAACAACAGAGCAGGGTTCCTAGAGGGTACAATGGAAGGGTAAGGTAGAATGGCGCAAGGATAGGAATGGAGTGGACATGGATGGGCATGAACAAGAGGGAAATGAGCAGTGGTCAGCTTCTGAACAGATAGCTTACAACTCAGAATAAGAGAGATTGTTTCTCATCTCATTAACTCAATCAATTTTGCCTAGGTGAGAATGAGCTGGGTGTTCATAGAGAGTCTCTCTGCCTACATCCAACCCATCATCTCCCACTTGGGAATTTTCCATCCTTAATTCCTCCCCAATGCCAGGTCTCAGGGCCATTTGTAGAGGACAAGAAGTGAAGAACTTGAAGCATGATTCAACGTGAAAGAGAAAACAAGGGAGATCTTGTTTAAGGAAACAGTCTCCAGACACTTCTTTGAAAAGTCATTTCCAACTACAAAAGGGAGGAAAATATTTATTTGGGCTGGAAAGCCAATAAATTGGAATGGAAATCCAATAAACACCACAAATTCCATTCCCCAAATGTTTGGGTGATACAATGTGTTGACAAGTCTCCTCTGTCTGTGGTCCCACATTAATGAGATGAAAGTTATTTTATTTTAATCCCTATTTATTTGAAAAATAGGGAAAAGGTTTCATTTCATCATTTTGAGGAGATAACCACATGAAATATATTTTCCATGAAATCCCACTGAAAACCCCAGAAGGGAAGCCATGTAATCCAAACTGGGCCTGGTTAGGAGTCTCCTCTTGATCACCCCCAACATAAGGGCCCATGACAATGGCTTTGGCGTGATCAGCTCATCACACACAGAAGAAACGCAGAATGAAATGTTTGTCTTTTTAAGGACAGCATCTTCTCCATTGCCTGGGAGGGGCAGCCAGCTGCTGGAGAAGGCTCATCATATAACTGGAAAGCATTTAGCTTGATCAGCACTGTTTCCTTCTCTCACAATGTCTTCTCCAAGAAAGCAGCTCCAAGGTTTTGGCCTTGGTTATTGATTGGTCTTGATGAGTTCTAGGAAAAGGAGGACTGTGGTATGAGTCCAGTGAGGACAAAAGGGGGTGCTGGCTTTCCTGGGAGCCCTTAGGGAGAGAATAATACTGTCAGTACCTTGGGAATTTACAGAATGTTTGCAACAACTCTGCTGATGAATTTATGAATCAACAACATTTCATTTTCTGGAGGAAACATTCATCTAGCCCCACCCTGTTGGAGAGCACCCAGAAGACTGACTTAATTAGAGACTAAAGCTAACCCTTTAGTGCTGCATATTAGAGACTTTTCCACTTGCTGAATATAATGATAGCACTCCATCAGTGATAGGAATTTCCTCAGTGTTATCTACCTGACCAAAGACATATACATTTAAAGGGCAACTGTGGGAAAATACAGGAGCAGATAGGTGGTACAGTGGTTAGAGCTTGGAGGCAGGAAGACCTGAGTTCAAATTTGGCCTCGGACACTTACTAACTATGTGACCCTAGACAAATCATTTAATTCTGTTTGCCTCAGTTTCCTCATCTGTAAAATGAACTGGAGAAGGAAATGGCAAACTGTTCCAGTATCTTTGCCACCAAAACCCTAAACTGGATCATGCAGAGTCGGACATGACTTAGATGACTGAACAGAAGGTGGTGGAACACAAAGAACATTAACTCCGGAACCAGGAGACTTGGGCTCTGACCTCAGCTCAACTATTTAAAACTGTATGACCTTGGGAAGATACTTCTTGTCTCTGGTTCTAATACTACAGTACTTGTACTTACTTCCCTCAGAGACTGCGTATCAAATTCAATGTAAGAAATGATCCAGGGCCCTACAAGACTATATTCATGAACTAAGTCTCTATGGAAATGACGCTCAGATCTTTAGATAGAACCCTAGTCTCCCTTCGGAGTTCAATCCCATCTCACTATTGCCTATTGGACATTTCTGACTTGATGTCTCATTTTTGTTGCTATTCAGTCATTTTTCAGTCATGTCTGACTCTCTGTGACGCCATTTGGGATTTTCTTGACCAATATACTGGAACGGTTTGCCATTTCCTTCTCCAGCTCATTTTACAGATGAGGAAACTGAGGCCAACAAATTGAAGTGACTTGCCCAAGTTTACAGAGCTAATAAGTGTCTGAGGTCAGATTTGAACTAACTTCTCTCAAATCCAGGATGCCACTCTATGTACTATGTCGCCACCTAGCTGCCCCAATAGGCATCTCAAATTTAATATGTAGAATATAGCTCATTATCTTTCCCCCAAAACTCTCTCCTTTTGGAGGATAACAGTTATCCAGGTTCACAACTTTAGAGTTATCTTTGATTATCACTCTCCCTCACCTCACATAACCAATTCATTGCCAAATGAGGCTTCTTCTGTCTCTCCAACATCCCCAGCATTTGTTCCCTTGTCTCGATTTGCACAGAGAGTCATCAGGCCCTCAGCATCTCTAGCTCAGATTGTGGCTAAAGCCTTTGAATCGATCTCTCTGCCTCCATTCTCTCCCTCAATCTAATCTAGCCTCTATTTGGCTTCCAGTGATTTTCTTAAAGCTGATCATGTCACTTGCCTACTCCAGAACGTCCAGAGACTCATTCCTGCTAGATATCGAAAATCTTACACAATCAGATCTTAACATGCCTTGCCCTCCAGGATCAAATATAAATACTGCTGTTTAGTTTTCAAAGCCTTTCCCAACCTGCTGTCTGTCCCCTCACTGCCCCCTTTCTAGTCTTCTTACATCATCCACCCTCCCACATATTCTGTGATTCAGTGACACCAGCCTGCTGGCTGTTCCTCACACCCAAATCCCCTTCTCCTAAAGCTATGCCTTTGCCCTGGTGGTCCCCACACTTGGAATGCCCTCCCTCCTCACTTCACCTCACCCTCTTGGCTTCCCTAGCCTCCAAGATTCAGTTCAAATCTTACCTCCTAAAGCAGACCCTTCCCAGTCTCTCCTCCCACTCCCAGCCCACCTTCACATACACACTGCTAGTGCTTTCCTTCTGAGATTGCTTTTCATCCACTTTGTATATAGCTTGTTGCTTTTTGGATGTGATGCCTGATGAGTTCTCTTGCAACAAGTGCTGTTCGTCTTTTGGGTCTACTGGATTTTGTTCTGTATATGAGTACGCACACATTCTATGTGCCAATGGTGAGTGGAATTGTCTTTGCGGACATTTTTGTACTTTTTTTGTGTTTTGACTGCAGAATGAGATTCCCTGTCTGCCTCAGTAATCAGGCTAGCGTTGGGTAAGCAGGCAATTTTTAGGGTACCTTTCTAACCACTTTCCTCACACCAGGAGGTGATCAGTGTGATCCTTAAAAGGCTTCTCAGACACCCAAGGGGCTGCCAAGTCCCACTGCTGCTTCCAGTGAGAAATGATCCTATAGCCTGGGCTGCCTATGTGCAGGGTTGTGACTACAGCTCTTAATGTATCCACACCTGCTGCTTCATCACTTGCCTGTCGCCACAGTACTTTGAGGTATGATAGTAAAATGGTATGGGTGATGTCTTTTGATTCCTACGTAAATTGGATTTAAGTGAGGCAGAGTTGCATGAAGTTGTCACCCTCACTCTCTCCTCCTGAGTCATCATAGGCCAGTGGCAGGACAGAGTCAAAATGACTGGCGATGGCTCAGGATGCAGTGGATGACCTCGGCCTCTTTGGTGTCTAATTGAGCCCTGAGCACTCCACATCTCCTGCTTCAGCTGCCTTCATGGCCATTGGAACAAATTGTTCTCATCTGTCCATTCTACCAGAGGAAGGTCTCACATGCTTGGTGTAGACACCACCCCCCCCAACTCACCAATGGGTTTGAGACCCCTTGGTTACCCTCAACCTGGTTTAGCCCGTCTGCCAAAACGGTTTACTGGAGTGTGGCCGCTGTGCATGCTGCAGCTTCTTGGAGCCACAGGTGAGAGTTGGGTGGAGCAGGAGGACACCAAAGGTGGAAAGCAGCCCTGAAAAGGGCTCAACAGCCATCACACCAGATGTACCAGTACTCCCAGAACACAACTTGGCAGTCCTAAACTGCCAAGCATTCAGACTCTGCTTCAGAGAGCGCAACTCCGTTTGACCATGTTGTTCAAATACCAGATGTATGTTTGCCAAAAAGATTATTTTGTGGAGAACTCACACAAGCAAGTGATCACACAATGGTCAGAAGAAGCAATACAAGGACACTGTCAAGATCTCTCTCAACAACTTTGGAATGGATTGTGTGACACGGAGACACTGGCCCAGGACCGCTCAGCATGGTGTGCCCATATTGGAAAGAGTGCTGTGCTCTATGTGGAAAGCAGAATTGAAACAGTTGAAGGAAACATAGGATGAGCAAATTTAGAGTATCCACACCAAATGTTCACACAGACTATTTGTGCCCAACCTGTGGTAGAGCATTCCAAGCTCCTATTGGTCTGATCAGCCACAGTCGGACACACTGAAACTTAACTCTAGCACAGTGATGTCATTTTGTTCCTCTTCGAGAACGAAGGACAACAACCAGCCGATATAGCTTGTATGTACATGTGGAGGCTTACGTATTGTCTCCCGCGTTAGAACATAAGCTTTGTCTTTCCTTATATCTCTAGCACTTAGCCCAGTTCCTGGCACACAGTAGGTATTTTATGCATGCTTGTTGATTTACTGACTTCCCAGTCTTCTTACACATTGTTGTTGTTTAATCATTTTAGCTGTATCTGACCCCCATTTGGGGTTTTGTTGGCAAAGATACTAGAGGGGTTTGCCATTTCCTTCTCCAGTTTATTTTACAGATTAAGAAACGGAGGCAAATAAGTCTGAGGCCAGGTTTGAACTCAGAAAAATGGATACTCCTGACTCCATGCAGGAGTAGGGAGTCTGTAGACTTGAGGTCACGTATGGCCCTCCAGGTCCTTAAGTGTGGCCCTCTGACTGAATCCAAACTTCACAGAAATGCCCTTAATAAAAGGATTTGTTCTGTAAAACTTGGCCTCGAGGTCACAGGTTCCCCACCCCTGCTCCAGATGTAGTGCTCTATCCACTACACCACGTAACAGACCCTCTTACACATTACTTCTCTTCATACATACTATGGTCCAGCCAAACTGACCTTCCTGTTTATCACGCACACTACTTCATCTCCCATCTCCATGCCTTTGTACTAACTGACTCATATGCCTGCCATGCCCTTACTCCTCTATTCTTCTTACAATCTCTGGTTGATTTCAAGTCTCAGCTCAGGTGTTGCCTTTCGAAAGGAAGCTTTTCCTGATACTTCTAGCTGCTAGTGCCTTCCTCCCCAAATTATCTTGTATGTAGTGTATGCATATAGTCACATACATGCATGTTTCCCCAGCTAGAATGTAAACTCATAGGGAGGGGCTCTTTCACTTTTGCCTCTGTACTCCCAACACCTATGAGAGTGCCTGACCCAGAGTGGGCACTCAACACATTCTTGTTCATTGATTGACTTCGAGAACATTAGCAAGGGAAGAAAGCCAGAGAATGGAAATTTTGAGAGGATGGCAATATGAAGGGAAATATGAGAAGGAGAGAAGAGAAATATCAGCATATTACTGTGCAGTAGGGAGAGAGAGACCAGGGAGGGCGCAAAGAACAGAGAGGTGGAATGACCAACAGACAGAGCTCCCGAAGGAGACCCCAGGTCAAGGGATCAAGGAAGGGCCTGAGGGGAGGGGTGAGCTTGGCATGGAGATGGGCCACATCAATGAGCAAGGGTAAGGGGAGAGAGAGAGAGAGATGGAGTTGGGGACAGAGATTCAGAGAGAGACACACCCAGAGATAGACAAACAGAGAGATGGAGACAGAGAGACAGACAGAGACACAGACGGAGACAGAGACAGACAGAGAAACGGAGACAGAGACAGACAAGGATAGAGACAGACGAAGACAGAGACAGAGAGACAGAAAGAGACAGCGAGACAGACATAAGGACAGAGAGATGGAGACAAAGACAGAGACAGACAGAGACAGAGAGATGGAAACAGAGAGAGAGACAGACATAGACAGAGAGGCAGAGAGACAGAGACCAAGAGACAGACAAGGACAGAGAGATACATGGAGACAGAGATAGAGACACAGACAGAGATAGAGAGACAGGGACAAAGAGAGAGAGATAGAGAGATACAGAGAGAGACAGAAACAGAGAGAGAGATGGAGACAGACAGAGACAAACAGAGACACAGAGAGACAGAGAGAGAACGAAAGACAGAAAGAGAAAGAGAGACAGATGGAGACAGAGAGATAGATGAAGACAGAGACAGAGAGATAGAGACAGACAGAGACTGATGGGGACAGAGAGACAGAGACAGAGAAAGGCAGAGATAGAAAGACAGACAGAGACACAGACAACGAGAGACAGGGACAGAGAGGGACGAAAAGAGTCAGAGACATGGAGACAGAGACAGAGAGACAGAAAGAGAGAGATAGAGAAACGGAGACAGAGAGACAGACGGGGACAGAAAGACAGAGACAGAGAGACAAAGACAGACAGAGACAGAAAGATGGAGACAGAAACAGAGAGACAGAGACAGAAGGAGACAGAGATAGAAAGAGATGGAGACAGAGACAGAGAAAGACAGAGATAGAGAGAGACAGACGGAGACAGAGAAACAGACAGAAACAGACAGAGACAGAGAGAGACAGAGAGATGGAGACAGGGAAACAGAGAGAGACAGATGGGGAAAGAGAGACAGATGGAGACAGAGACAGACAGACAGAGGGATGGAGACAGAGCCAGAGAGACAGACACAGACAGAGATAGAGAGACAGAGAGAGACAAAGACAGAGAGACAGAGACACAGAGACAGAGAGACAAACACAGAGACTGAGACAGAGATAGACAGAGAGAGGGAGACAGGGAGATAGAAACAGAAACAGACAGACAGACACAGACAGAGACAGAGGGACAGACAGAGACAGAAACAAATAGAAACAGAGACAGAGAGATAGAGACAGATACAGAGACAGAGAGATAGAGACAGATACAGAGACAGAGGGACAGAGACAGAAACAAATAGAAACAGAGACAGAGAGATAGAGACAGATACAGAGACAGAGAGATAGAGACAGATACAGAGACAGACAGACAGATGGAGACTAAAAGAGACATAGAGACGGAGACAGAGAGAGACATATGAGACGGAGAGACAGACGGAGAGACAGAGATATAAAGACAGAAACAGGGAGAGATATACGGAGATAGAGAATCAGACAGAGACAGAGAGACAGACAGAGACAGAGATGAAGAAACAGAGACAGAAAGACAGATGGAGACAGGGAGACAGAGAGACAAACAGAGACAGAGAAACAGAGACAGAGATACACAGACAGAGACAGAGACAGACAGAGACAGACAAAGAGACACAGAGACAGAGACACAGAGAGACAGACAAAGAAAAGAAAGACAGAGACAGAGAGACAAAGAGAGACAGATGGAGACAGATGAGACAGAGACAGACAGAGAGATGGAGACAAAGCAGAGAGACACAGACAGAGATACAGAGACAGAGATAGAGATAGAGATATAGAGACAGAAAGTCAGACATAGAGAGACAGATGGAGACGGACATAGAGACAGAGAGATAGAGACTGAGAAAGATAGAGAAACAGAGATCATGGATGGAGGTTTAAAAAGAGAGAGAGACATTTCAGAACTGCCACTGAGGGGGATTAGAGATGGGTCAAAAGATTGGCATGCAGCAGCACGGATCAAGTTCAGTTTAGCTAGCATGACTTGGTAGTGAAGCAAGGTGATTTATTTGACCTGAAAGGTGAATGGATGACAGGACGAGGGGGTGGGATAAGGGTGGCATGCATGATGCAGGATGGATGATCAGCAGAGCACAAACAGTGGAGGGACCAGGAGATAAGGGAATTCAGGATGATGAACTTTGCCTTGTTAAAATGGCAGAAATTGAGACTGACATGAGGAAAGTCAGGAGACAGACAGGAAGCCCCTAGCTTTCTTCAATGAATTCCCATCTCCAAGCCTGTGGGAATCCACTCATTTTCATTCCTATGAGCTGATCTCTCTTCCACATTTTGAAATATCATCATAAGAGACAAAGGTCTATCCTAAATCTTTTCTTCTTCAAGCTAGGCACCCGCAGCTCTGCTGCATACGAATTAGCTGTCATGGATAAAGCAGTTTCAGGTTTGTAAGTTATTTTACATGTATCATCTCATATGATCCTCACGAACAACCCTGGGAAGTAAGTGCTATTTACATTGTACAGATGAGGAAACTGAGGCTGAGAAGGATTAAGGAGCTCGTTAATGGTTATACATCTAGTAAGTGACTGAGGTAGGAAACTGATAAATTTGATACAGTTATCCCCCCCCATTTTTCTTAATAATAAACAGTGCTTTAAAGTTTTCAAAATGCTTTATAAATACTATCTGCTTGACCCCTACAACAACCTTGTGGTGTAGGGATTATTATCCCCATTTTGCAGACGAGGAAACTGAGGCTAATTGACTTGCCTCACAATTGGTAAGTACATAAGATGAGATTTGAACTTGCGTCTTTCTGACTCTCTCCAAGTCCAGAACTCTAGCCACTTAGCTGCCTCAGATGAGCCTTAGAAGATCTCCAGTTCCCTTGACATCTTCCTCTCCTTTCTTTCAATGTGCTACAGCTTGCCAATACCCTTCCTAAAATACTCCCAATTATCGATTCAATAAATCGATGCAGAATTTTCTCAGGAATCAGCATCAAACTGAGCATCTTAGAGTTTGCAGAATCCCTCTCCCACTTTGAAAAAATCAAGACATTTGCCTGTCTCTGGTTCTGTGACACTGTGTTGTTCTTGACATTATCAGAGAAAATAAAGTGTTCTTTCAAAAAAATGGAAGGATGGCTTCTGTACAAACAAAACTAATGCAGCAAAGTGGCGTAGTGGATAGAGCACTGGACCTGGATTCCTGGGTTCAAATTCCATATTGGACACTTACTAACCGTGTGGTCTTAGACAAGTCATTTAATCTTTGTCTGCCTCAGTTTCCTCATCTGTCAAACTGGCATAATAGCCTTGTCTCACAGATTGTTATGGAGATCAAGTTATTGATGTTGTGTTGTTGATGATGATGATGAAGGGAAGGAGTCAAATGTGAAAAATCATCATATGAAATTTCTTAGAAAAGTGTTTAGTAGACAAGAAACTGTGAATATATATGTACGTGTGTGTGTGTGTGTGTGTGTGTGTGTGACACACACATAGGCATACCTCAAAGATGTTATGGGTTTGGGTCTAGACCCCTGAATAGTGCAATAAATCAAGTCACATGAATTTTTTAGTTTCTCAGTACATATAAAAGCTTTGTTTGCATTATATTGTAGTCTATTAAGCATGCAATAGTATTACGTTCTAAAAATGTAATACCTTAATAAAAAATATTTTATTGCTAAAAATGTTGACCATCACCTGAGCCTTCAGCAGGAGGATCTTACCCTGATGTCGATGGCTGCTGACTGATTATGGTGGTAGTTGTTGAAGGCTGGGGAGACTGTGGCAATTTCTTAAAATAAGTCAACAATGAAGTTTGCCACATCGATTGAGTGTTCTTTTCTCTTGATCACTTAGAGGCCACTGGATGGTTATTAACTGGCCTAATTTCAATATTGTTGGGTCTGAGGGAATAGAGAGGTCGAAGGAGAGGGAGGGAGATGGGGAAAGGCCAATTGGTGGAGCAGTCAGAACACACACACACACACACACACACACACACAAACACATATATATGTCTACTAAACCCTTATCTGAGAAACTTGATATGATGATTTTCCCCATTTGACTCTTTCCCTTCATTGTCATCTTCAACAACACAACAACATCAATAACAACAATTGGTGTTTTAGGGTTTGCAAAGCACTTGACAAATATCATCTACTTGATCCTCACAACTCTGGGACAAGTGCTATTATTATTCCAATTTGACAGAGAAGGAAACTGAGGTAAAGTGAACATTCATTGATTAAGTTGACAGTTTTGTATGGGCACCGTTACAATAGTAACATCGAAGATCATGGACCACAAATTACCAAAACAAATACAACAGTAATGAAAAAGTTTGCAGCATTGTGAAAATGACCAAAATGTGACACAGAGCCAAGATGTGAACCCATTCTGTTGGGAAAATGGGGCCAAGAGATTTGTTCAACACAGCATTGCTACAAACATTCAATTTGTAAAAAAATGCACTATCTGCAAAAATGCAGTAAAGTAAAACACGATAAAGTGAGGGATGCCTGTATATTTATGTATAATTGGTGGATAAGTAGTCAAAGGATATGAACAATTCTTAAAAGAATTGCAAACAACCATAACTATATGACAGAATGTTCCAAATCATTAATAAGAGGGAAAATGCAAGTCAACAGAACCCTCAGTTTGTACCTCCTACACTGTAAATTGGAGAAAAATGACAAAAGGTGAGAATAATCCATGTTGGAAGGGTTGTGGGATAACAGGCATGCTAGCAATTGGGAATGATGCAGATAACGTAACTAAAATGTCCATAACCTTTGACCCAGAAATTCCTATATCCCAAGGAGGCCATGGATAGAAGAAGGTTCCCATATATACCTAGACATTTATAGCAGCCCTTTTTGGGATTGCAGAGAATTAAAATCAAAGTAGATGCCCATTGACTGGGGAATGGCTAAACATATTATCATCAGGGAAGTATAACATTTATATACTACTCACTACGTGTGAGATACAGCACTAAGCACTTTACAAACATTATATCATTTGATCCTCACAACAGCCCTGGGAGATACATGTTATGATAATCCCCATTTTACAGTCGACAAAACTAAGGCTGAGAGAAGTGAAGTGACTTGCCCAGAGTCACACGGCTGGGAGGTGTCTGAGTAGGGCTTTCAACTGAGATAGTCCTAATTCTAGGCCTAGCATTCTGAGCACTATGGCGCCACCTAGTGGTTTATGAATGTAATGGAATATTACTATGCTCTTAGAAATAATGAACGTAGTGAATACAGAGACACCTGGAAAAACCTATATAATATAAATTGATGCAAAGTAAAGAAAGCAGGACTTAGAAAACAATACACACAGTGGCTATAATCATGTACCAGGAAAGAACAACTACCACAAAACACTGAAAAATGAACGTTGTGGAATTACAAAGGACAAGCAGGGTCCCAAAGAAGTGAGATGAGAAGACTCTCCCCCCTTCTTTCCCCAGTGGTTTGCAGAGATGGAAAGCCCATAGGTATTCGCAGAATTTTTTTTGCTATATTGATCAGTTTTACTGATATTTTCTCTTAAAAATATCTTCTGTTGTATAGAATGGCTCTCTGGGAGGAGGGGTTGGTGCTAGAGGAAATTTAAATCGTGTAAAGAAAAAAGACATCAGAAATTTATTTTTCCAAAATAAAAAAATAGAAAGGGGATTTTGTGTCAAAAGGAAGGCCAAGGTGTGTTGGGAAGCTGCTCAGAACAGAATGAGAAGGGCCAGTGAACACCTGGTACTAAATAGCAGAGCTAAAGCTCAGGAATGATACGGATCCACGAGGTCTTCTCAGGATCCAAATGATCCCGAAGGATTTGGGGTCAAAGGCAGAAGAAATGAACAGCTTTGTTTGTGACTCACTTCAAGGGGAGGGGCTGCATTTTTCCAGGGCACCAAGACTTGTCAAACCTGAAGGTCACTACCAACATCTGGTGCTTCAAGTGAGGACAAGTGATATTGCTGGAAGGAATCTAGAAAGCATTCCGAGGGATTATGGAGTCTCCGCAAGAAACTGAAAACCTTCAAGCCACAGGTGGTATTTTCATCACTGTTGCCAATTCAAAGCGGGGGCTTGAGAAGGGAAGGGCAGATTTGGGAAGTGAACAGCTGGTTAAGAAGATGGTGTCTGAGAAAGGGATTTAGATTTCTGCTCCATGGCTTAAAATATAGAAATGACTCTTGGCCAAGAATGAAGCACACTTAACAAAGGCTGGTAAAAATATATTTGCCTGGAGTCTTGTGGATATAATCACAGGGGGCGTTAGCGAGATTCCTCTCATGGACATATGCTTCTTTTTACACATATTACCAGAGGCTCATAAACTTAGGCTCTCTTAGCTTTAAGATCTTGGCAGATAGTACCAACAACTCATGTTCACTGATTTTTCTTTCAGAACGGAAATATGAATTTATTAAGCATACAGAATTAAAATATACACAAATCATATTGGAGAGATGTTAGCTCACAAAGTATTCGAATAATTTTTCATCAAAATATTAGAACAATCAGATCTCCTAGCCAGAAGGGAGCCCAGTGAGCATTCAGCATAATCCATACTTGAAAAAGAATAAACTATACCTCATCATCTTGCCTTTTCTTGACGACCTCCCATGAAGAGAGAAACTGTTACCACCCAAGGAAGCCTGTTCCACATTTGGATGTCTCTCGTCATTAGAGTTTCTCCTAAGATTGCCTCTTGCAACTTTGATTTGGTTTTACCCTTTGGGGACAAATGGTATGGTATGGGCCAAAGAATTTTGGAGTCCCAGAACTTGAATTTAAATGCCATTTCTGTCACCTAGAACCTTGTGTGACCTTGAGCAACTCAATACCCATGAACCTCAGTTTCCTCATCTATAAAATAAGAAGGGATTTAGAAAGGGCTATAAAATTGTGCATACTCTTTGACTCAGCAATACCACTACTAGGTCTGTATAGCAAAGAGATTTTTTTTTAAAAAAGGGAAAGGACCTACATGTACAAAAATATTTATAATAGCTCTTTGTGGTGGCAAAGAATTGGAAATGGAGGGAATGCCCATCCATTGGCAAATGGCCAACAAGTTGGGGTGTATGATTGTGATGGAATACTGTTGTGCTAAAAAAAAAAATGATGACCAGGATGCTTTCAGAAAAATCCTGGGATGACTTACATGAACTGATATAAAGTGAAATGAGCAGAGCCAGAACACTGTAACACTGTAATAGCAATACTGTATGATGATCAACTGGGAATGACTTAGCTATTCTGAGCAATACAATGATCCAAGACAATTCCAAAGGACTTATGTTGAAAAATGCTATCCATCTTCAGAGAGAGAACTGATGGAGTCTGAATGCAGATTGAAACATACATATTTTAAAAAACTTTTGTTATTATTTTATCATTATTATTGGTCTGTGTTTTCTTTCACAACACGACTAATATGGAAATACGTTTTGCATGACTGACCGTGTATAATCTATATCAAATTGCTTACCTGCTCTAGGAGGGGAGAGGGGAGGGTTGAGGAAGAGAATTTGGAACTCGAAATTTTAAAAAATGACTATTAAAATTATTTTTACATGTAATTGGAAAAAATAAAATTTAAATTAAAAAATAATAGAACAGACTAGAAGACCCCAAAGTTCCCTTCCAACTCTACATCTCTGAATCCTCTGATAGATGGTTTCTTGGGTCTTTTGTAGGACTAGATGCAGCAGAGAGGGCCATGTTTCCATATGTCTTTCTGAGTCTTCTCTTCAGTGTAAACCCATGAAGGACCTTTACCATACTGGTTACTTTCCTCTGGATACTCTCTAACTTATTAATGTCCTTAAGCTGTGACTCTAAGAACTAAACACAATACTATAGGTGAGGTCTAACAAGGGTACAGGGCAAAGGGACTATCACTTTCTCAGTCACTAATGCCATATTCCCCTGTTGCTATCCAAGTTCACAATGGCTTTCTTGCAGAGGCATGCTGAGGCTTTCTAGAGCCAACTGTTAAATTTTCAATGTGAACATGGACACCTCATAAATCAGCAAAATGCCAAGTACAAGCCAGAGTTTGATTTATTGTTTTGTTAGTGTTTAGACTTAAGGAAGTGATAAAAATGTTAATACAGACGAAATTGAAAAATATGCCCTGCACATTTTCCCCTAGAGAACTTATTGTTAAACATTTACCACCATACCCCTGCTTTCTTGACTGCCACATGACACTGTTGACTCATATTAAGCTCGCACTAACCCCCTCTCCCCTGTTGTTTCCTAGACAAACTCTTGCTATGTAACCATAAACACTTGTATTTATGAAGTCAAATTCTTAAACTCAAGTGTGAGATTTGACATTTATCCCTATCCAATTACATCTTATTTGATTACATCCAGTGCTCCGATATTCATGAACTTTCTCTTCAAAGAACCACTCTAGAGTTTTCCCAGGAATTGAAGTCATTCTCATTGGAGTATCTTGTGTGAGGAACACCACAGGAGTAAAGTGTAAGAAGACTGGAAAGACAGCAGGGGGTCCAGGTTATAAAAGGCTCTGAATGCCAAAAACAGGATTTTATATTAGATTCTGGAGGTGACAAAGAGCCACTAGAGTTTGTGGAATAGCAGGTTGACGTGATCAGACTCCTGTTTTAGGAAGATCACTTTGGTGGCTCAATAGAGGATGGAGTGGAGTGGAGAGAGACTTCAGGCAGGCCTGTCCTAGAGGGATTTCAAGGTGAAAGGAGGGAAGGGGGCATATACCAGAGATGTTATAAAGATAGAAACAACAGGACTTGACAACTGATTGAATATGGGGGTAGGCTGAGAAATAGTGACACCCAGTTTGTGAGCATGGGTTACTAGGAGGATATGGTGGATTAATTTGACCGTAATCAAAATGTTAGAAAGAGAGGACAGTTTGGGGGTGGGGCATGAGGGGAGATAAGGAGCTCTGTTTTGGACATGTTGAGTTTAAGATGTCTATAGGATTTCTAGTTCAAGATGTTTCATAGGCAGTTGGAAATTTGAGTCAGGAGGTTTGAAGAGAAGTTAGGGCTCATAAGCAGATCTGAAAATCATTAGCCCAGAGCTAATTGAATTCATGGGAGCTGATGAGACCACCAAGAGAAATAGTACAGAAAAGAAAGAGAAGAGAACCTTGGGACCTATAATAAGTGGAAATGGTCTGAATGAAGATCCAGAAAAGGAAACTGAGAAGAAGCAGTCAGATAGGTAGGAGGAGAACCAGGAAAAAGCAGTGTCCCAGAAACCTAGAGAGAAGAGAATATCAAGATGGAAGAGGGTGTTAAAGGATACAGAGAAGGATGAGGATCAAGGAAAATGGTCATTAAAAGATCACAACTAACTTTTAGCAGTTTTAATTGAATGATGAGGTCAGAAGGCAGATTGTAGTGAGTTGGGAAGAGATTGGGAAGAAAGAAGTGGAGGTACCTATTGTAGACATCCTTCTCAAGGGGTTTAGATGCAAAAGGGAAGAAAAGTATGGCACAATAACTCCAGTGTTCTTGCCATAGTGCCATGCCCATTACCTGCTATCTTTCAGCAACATCAAAAATAAATGTTTGTTAAGAGCTTAATTCATATGATATTTTGTGTTTAGAGCTAAGGATACAAAAATTAAAGAAGACACTTCTTTTCTCAAGTAGCTTACAATATAGATGGAGGGAATCAGATAAATACACAAGCTATCATGAGAGGTAGGACATAAAGAACTGGGTTCAGAACCAAGAAGACCTGGATTTAAGTCCCACCTCTGACATATAATGGTTATGTGACCTTGGACAAGGAATCTAACCACTTGGTGCCTCCAGCTACCTCTCTGAGTATAGGTTGAGGGAGGAGTACCAATCAGCATTATGGAAGGCATTTCCTCATTGGGAATTCCCTATACCAACGAGATCACAGGTCCAGAAGAACAGGACAATAAAAACCATAATCCAAACTTCAACCTGCCATCAGAGGTGATCATCCATCCTTTCAGTGATCCTCCCCAGTTAAGGGACAAAAGCAAATCCATATGGAATAATTATAGCAGTTCTGGATCTGACTTTCCTGGAAAATCATTGTTTCTTCCCCATTTTGGGAGATGTGTGTGTAGGACTCATTAGAACCCCAGCCTGACAGAGACACTCATAAATTCCCCCCAATACATCACAAGGAGGGCACGCAGGGAGGAGACGTGGAGCCAAATACCACACACAGCATCATAGTCCTGAACTTCTCCTTCTCTCTCTCCTGTAAGCTCTCCACTCGTTCACCCCACACTCCTCTACTCATGCCAAGCAATGCTCCCTCCACTTTATCTACCCTAACTCACATTAATGGCTGCCTATAAACCACTTGGGACAACATCAGTGTTCTTTCTTCCTGCTGCCAAGTTCCCCTAATTAGCCTGTAAGACGTCTCTAGGTCTGCAGCTTCTGCTAGCCTCAGCTGCTCCCAGAGGTAATGATGACAGGGTCAAGAAACCTCTGACCAGGGCATGACCAAGAAAGCAGGAAGAGGTCCTTGTGCTAGCCAGAATATGACCATCACTGACCATGCCACACACACAGCTGGTCACCTCCCAAGGCCTTTGGTGTGTGATATGCCTAAGACCTCAGGCCAGATGCAACAGGGCCCAGACTTTCCCCAAAGACCTGTGGCTCACAATAAAGGTCAAAATGACAGCTGTGGGTGGCAGAGCCATTCACATAACCAGATTCCTACCACCCTCACCATGGCTGTAATGTTCTTCTTCTCTGCTACTCAGGTCTCCCATGAGTCCCTCTAGATACTCCTTCTGCCAACACAGTCAGCACTGTAGTATGAGGGTAGTTTAGGTTCAAAGCCAGAAGGGACTTCAGGGGCCAAATTGACAGATGGGGAAATATAGGCACAGAGCAGGGGAAATGACTTGCCTAGGGTTGTATAGTTAGGAAGTGTCTGAGGTGGGATTTGAACCTGTGTCTTCCTGACTCCAGGTCTGCAATGGTAGTACCCCATGCTACCTCTCCAAGGACTAGAGAATGCCTATGGGGCATCCCACCATTGAGAGATTCAAAGGAACCACTGAGCAAATGTTGATGTAGGCCTATATTCCTAGGCGGTTTCTTAGGGGAAGAGAGGATGGGGCCCTTGTCAAGGCTCCTGGGAGCAGGTGCTGCCTTCCCTCTCCATCCATCAGTTATCTTGCCTTGTGAATTATGTCCAGAGCAGAAAACAGCCTTAGAGAGGGAGATGCTTAAACACTCAGCGGTGTAGCACTTGCCTTCACTCTGTTTCCCAGGGCTGCAATGTTCTAGCCTAACATTCAGCACATGCTCCCCTCCTGCTTTAAAGACAGCTTCCCGTTAATTTCCATATATATGATGGATATATATTTGTATATGTGTATATGTATGCATATGTCTACGAGTATATATAGATATTCCAAGATATTCCTTCTGCTTTCAAAAACCCTAATCCTCCCTTACGACTCCCTAGTTCTGGTTCCTTCTCACTCTGGATTTCAATCTCCCAGTTATTCAATTATCACCTCCTGACCTGGCATCTTCAATCCCTTTCTCTCTCCAAGACTCTTTCCCTCCTGCCCTCAGTCATGGTGGGGGAAGAAATGAATAAACAAACAAAATGACAAAAATATCAACAGAAAATACCTCTTTTCCTGGGCCATATTCTTTGTTTTTCTCACCTGCAAACTTATTGACATATGTGCTCTGCCCCCCCCCCCAATACCTCCACTCTTCTTCCTTTTATTCCCATCTTAAATTGTAGCTGTTCATCCTTCATTTTTGCAGAGGATCAATCACATCAATCACAGTGTTGAAGTCAGGGTCTGATATGTTTGTCTCTGATCGAGGGCAACTTTTCTAGCCCTCTTGTTCCTCCAGGAGGTGAGCCGTTAGGGCTGTTCAGACACCCAGGGGGCAGCTGAATCCCACTGCTGCCTCGGTCCAGGGGGAAGACAACCCAATGATCGGGCCACCTGTGTGCAGGGTTGGGACCACAGCTCCCAGTGTACCTGCTATATTCCACCAATCTATCACCACAGGACTTCAAGATGGTAAATGTAATGTCTTGACCTGGGCATGAATTTGATTTAAGTGAGGCAGTTGCTCAAAGTCATCAGTCTCTAAATGCTGGCCACACCATATTTCACAGGCTCCTATATGCGGAGCCGGAAGCCACCTAGTCCAATCCCCTTACTTTACAGAGGAGGAAATGAAGCCCAAGGAACCACACAGTTAATAGATAAGTGGCAAACGTGGGAATCAAACCCAGGCCAACTGACTTCAGGACCACTCTTTTTCTATTATGCCTAGCCAATTCTCTGTATTTCATTCTTGACCAAAATTTTTATTAAGTTACTGATTGGCTGTGTTCATATTATGGTAAGAGTTTAAAATAAACACAATGATGAAAGTCAATATTTTGATGGCACTTTGAGTATACAGTTATCCCTTCCATATCGTGGGGGTTAAAGGCACGGTGTCCTCGCCATCTGGAAAATCCACCTAAAATTTCTTGGCTCTCCCTTCGTACCAGAAAAGAAATCTAAATTTTTTCTTTTTTCTTTTATAACCTGTTTACAGTACTTTATTGTAAAATTTGGGTTAAATATTTGGTCATAGACTATGTGTTGTCTGTGGCTTCCACAAAACTGCCTCAAAATTCCCATTTAATTTTTTTACGTCAGCTGCAATACATAGAAACCACAATATAGCAAACCTGTGATGGAAAAAGTCACTCTGTGGAAGGGATAACTGTATTTTCTCATTTGTACATTACAACAGTCCTGTGACAGTGATATTAAATTTTATAGATCCTCAGATCTATAAAGGGCAAGCAGGACTCTCTGAGTTCATTGAGCCTGACGCCTCATTTTATAGAGGAGGAAACTGAGGCACAGGGAGGCTAAGTTGTCTGACCAAAGTCACACATAGAATTCAGCATCTAAGGCTGGAAAGAACCTCTGAGGACACTTATCCTCACCTCCTCACTTTATGAAAGAGGAAGCTGGGGCCTGGGAATGGGGTTGGAGGGAAATGACCCGCCCAAGATCAATACTTTCTTGGAACTTTTTTAAAGGTCATCAGTGACCGTAGACAAATCTAGTGACCTTTTCTCAGGATTGGCTGGGACCTGACTTTTCGGATTTAACATTTACAATATTGCTCCCCATAAGTCTTCCTGCTGCTCCTCAAAGTTCCCATCTTCCTGGGTTCTGTCATTTGACATTATCCTGGTTTAACTTTGATCAGTCTAATCTATGACTGCTCTGTGTCCTTTACCAGTGATTCTTCTTCCAGTCTCACATTCCTTCAAATGTGAGCCACTCTCAAGGTCTTTTTTCCTTACATTTCCATCTCTGGTCCATATCGGCTTCCAATAGTCTCATCTTTTTTATGTTTGCCTACAGAATGTCTTCACTTGCATTTTCCACCTTTGTGGAAACTCATCATGTTTGAAACACTGTAGTGGCATCTTCCCCCAAATAGATTCCCTTTCCCAAGTGTTTTGCCTGCCAATGACAGTACCATTAGCTTAGACTCAAAGGAGAAAAGCTTTACTGCTTGTCATGCTGCTCACTGGGGTGTTTGTGAAAGGGGTACCAGAGTCAGAGTCCCTAGGGGGCTCCTCTGACTGTTCAGTGAGCAGCGGGCAAGATTGGAGAAGCTGTTTCACAAAGGGGATGTTTATAGTTCTCTGAACACCTGATTTTTTCCCCCCCTAAAAATATTCCCCTCAGTTAGCATGAAGACTCATCAAATTTGTAGATATCAAAGCTACAAGTGACAGTTAATACACTGGTAGGATCCAGAAAGATCTTGACAGCCAGAAAAAGAGGTCAAACAGAACAGGATGAAGTTCCATAGGGATAAATGTCAAATCTTTCAGTTGGTATAAAAAAATCAACTTCTTGAGTATCAAAAGGGGGAGATATGGTTCTATAGAAGCTGTTCTGAAAAAAAAATCTGGAGATTTTAGTAGACTTCAAGGTCAACATGAGACAGCATTGTGGTGCGAAAACCAGAAATGATAATGTGATTTTGTGCTACATTAAGAGAGGGTAGAGCTTCCAGAAATACAGAGGAGAGAATCCCTCTACATTTTTCCCTGGTTAGACCACAACTGGAAAAGTGTGTTCATTTCTGGGTGCCACTGTTTAAAAAGGACATTGGCAATGTATAGAGGAAAGAAAAAAGGAAGTAAGGGAACAAGCATTTATTAAGTATTATGTGTCAGGTACTGGCTAATTGCTTTACAAACATTTGCTCATTTTATCCTCACAATAATCCTGGGAGGTAGGTACTATTATTTCTTCCCATTTTACACATAAGGAAACTGAGGCAAATAGAGGTTAAGTGACTTACCCAGAGCCACACAAGTCAGTGTCAGAGGCTGGATTTGAAGTCGTCTTCCTGACTCCAGGTTCAATGCTGTATCCACTGCAGTACCACCTACTGCCTCAGTCATAATGGTGAATCCACATCACCTGAGAGTCAGTTGAAGGAACTGGGAATGTTTAGCTTGGAGAAAGGAAAACTCAGAGGGTGGGGAGGAATAGGATTGCTGACTCCAAGTATTTGAAGAACTGCCTTGTGGAAGAGAGGTTAGCCTTGTTCTGTTTGGGCCTAGGGCAGTAAACCAAGGGCAATGGGGAGACAATGGGGAGCAAAGGAACATATCTCAGCTTGATGTCAGGAAGAATTTCCTCCCAATTTGAATTGTCCCAAAGTGGATGGGCTACCCTGAAAGTGGAGGTGGGTTCCCCCACCTTGGAGGTACTTAAGTAGAGACTGGATGACCATTTATTACATAGTATGATGGACATTCCTTTCACGAATGGACAGGTTGGACTAGATAGCCCCAAAGACTTCTCCTTCATTCAAGAGAATGGTAGGGTCAAGTGACAACTTTTCAAGTTGAGCCTACATGGTGTAGGGAACAGAGTGCTGGACTTCAAGCTGAAAAGTCCTGGGTTTGGATCCTGCCTCAGGTACTAGTTGTGTGACTCTGGGCAAGTCATTTCACCTCTGCTGGCCTCAGTTTCATTATAAGATGAGTGGAGTAGACTCAATAACCTTAAAGGTCTCTTCCAACTTTAAATATCTAATAGGTGCTTAATAAATATTTCTTGATCCTCAATAAACATTGATCCATTGATCCTCTGATCTGGGCATGTTTATAAGTAGTAGAGAAGGAGCCAGTGGGAAAGCAGAGACTGAAGTCTGGAAAGGGAGAGGTGATGGATGATCCAAGGGATAAGCTCCTGGAGAAGCAGGGGGAGGGGATCAGGGGCACAAATTGAGGGGTAGGCCTTGACAAAGAGAAGGACAGAGCAAAGAGGGAGAACATGGGAATGATGCTGAGGGAACTGGAGATGTCAAATTGGGGAGAAGTAGGATGTCACAACAAATAGTCTCCATGTTCTCAAGAAAGTAGGAAGCAAAGTCCTCTGTTAAGATGAGACGGGAGAGCAGGTGTTGTAGATGGCTAAGGAAGAGAAATGAAGTCTTTGGTAATGTAATGAGCAGTGAATGCTTTCCCCTCCCTCCTTTCTTCGCAGAGTAAAGAACTGAGAGTATGGAACATTGTGAATACTGTCAGACTGCTTTGCAGAAATGCTTTTTATCTCTTTACCTTTCTTTTTGCCACTTTGTTATAAGGGATAGCTCTCTGGGAATGGGGGAGGGGAGGGTAAGATTTGGAAATGATAGGGATATAAAAACAGAAGATATCAACATATTTTGTAAAAAAGAAGTAACTGTCACTGAGTTGTTCAGGCTGTGCTGCTGGTTCGGGTTGGCTTTTAAGCAATAGCAAGGAAAGGTGGTAAATACTCTTTCCTCACAGAAGTTGCCCACGTTACAGAAGCCATCGGACGTTACAGCATTCTCCCTCCCCTATTACCTTGCCTTTATCTCTATTCATGCAACATACAAGCTGCCTGAGGGTAGCGACTAGTCCTTTTTTTAATCTTTGTATACCCAGTGGCTTGCACAGAGTAAGCAGGTAACATATTTGCTGAATTAAATTGCAAGTGGTATAGTGTAAAGCGCTCTGCCTTTGGAGTCTGAGGACATGAGTTCAAACCTTGACCCTGTCACTTACTGCCAAAGTGATCTTAGGTAAGTTAGTTTCCTTGTCTGTAAAAAGAAGGGCCATTAGATGGCCCCTAATGTCATTTCCAGCTCTAAATCTCTGATCCTATCAGTGCTGGATCTGGAGTCAGAGGACCTGTATTTGAATCTATACTGTGCCACCTAACACCTGTGTGATCTTGAGAAGTTCACTTACTCTTTTGGGGCCTCAGTTTCCCCGTCTTTAAAATCAAAGTATTGGTCTAGATGACCTCTGTGGTCTTTTTCAGCTCTAGATTTAAGATTTTATGTGTGAATTTGGGTAACTCACCTAATTTCTCTGAGCCTCAGTTTCCTCATTTGTGAAATAAAAGGATTGTACTAAATTCCCTGTAAAGTGTCTTCTGGCTCTGTCTGGTCTTATGAATGAACTTCCTACATTTATTTTGGGTTTTATAATGTCCAAATTAACACAATATGTAACTAATAAAATGAGGACATACAAGGTGGAAAACTAATTTTTTTTTTGCTTTTAAATCTGGAAAAGACATTTTTATTGTTCATTTGTTCAGACTCTTCATGACCCCATGGGCCATAGCATACTGGATCCTTCTCTCTCTCAAAGTCTGTCCAAGCTCATGCTTATTGTTTCTATGACGCTATCTATCCATCTCAACTTCTGTCATCCCTTTTTCCTTTTGCCTTCAATCTTTCCCAACATCAAGGTCTTTTTCAGTGAGTCCTGTCTTCTCATTATGTGACCAAAGTATTTAAGCTTCAACTTCAGTGTTTAACCTTTCAGTGAATTCAGCAGCCTGAATTAATTACTGACTGATTTGACCTTCTTACTGTCCAAGGGATTCTCAAAAGTCTTCTCGAGTACCCCAATTCAAAAGCATCAATTCTGTGGTGCTCAGCTTTCCTTATAATCCAATTCTCATAGCCATATGGTGCTTCTGGAAAAACCATAACTTTGACTATATGAACCTTTGTCAGCTAGGTGATGTCTCAGTTTTTTAGTAGGCTGTCCAGATTTACCATAGCTTTCCTTCCAACGAGCAAGAGCCTTTTAATCTCATGGCTGCAGTCACCATCTGCCGTGATCTTTGAGCCCAAGAATGTAAAATCTAGCACTGCTTCCATTTCTTTTCCTTCTATTTGCCAAGAAATGATAGGACCAGTTGCCAAGATCTTAGTTTTTTTAATGTTATGCTTCGAGCCAGCTTTTACACTCTCCTCTTTCACGCTCATCAAGAGGTTTCTGAATTCTTCACTTTCTGCAATGAGAGTGGCATCATCTGCATATTTGAGATTGTTGATATTTCTTCTTCAATTTCCAGCTCTTGTTCTGGCCAGTCTGGCATCTCACATGATGTATTCTGCATTTAAGTTTAATAAATAAGGGTACAATATATAACCTTGTTGTACTTTTCCCCCAATCTTAAACTAATCACTTGTTCCATGTTTGATTCTAACCGTTGCTTCTTGACTTTCATACAAGTTTCTCAGGAGACAAGTAAGATGATCTGGTACTCCCATCTCTTTGAGTACTTACCACATTTTGTTGTGATTCACACAGTCAAAGGCTTTAGTGTAGTCAATGGAGAAAAAAAATTATGTTTTTCTGGAATTCCCTTCCTTTCTCCATAATCTAGTAAATGTTGGCAATTTGGTTTCTCATTCCTCTTTCTCTTTGAAAAACAGTCTGCTCTTCTGTTAATTCTCAGCTAACGTATTGTCAAAGCCTAGCTTGTAGAATCTTAAGCATAACCTTGCTGGCATATGAAATGAGGGCAATTGTTTGGTGATTTGAACATTCTCTGATATTACCCTTCTTTACCGTTGGAACATAAACTGATCTTTTCCAATCCAGTGGCTGCTGCTGAGTTTTCCAAACTTGCTGGCCTATGGAGTGGAGCATTTTTAATAGTATTATCTTTTAGGACTTTAAAGAGCTCAGCTGGTATACTCTTATGTCCTCTAGTCTTATCGTTTGCATTGCTTCTTAAGGCCCACTTGACTTCATTCTCTAGAATGTCTGGCTTTAGCTCTAGATCAATGTTAACACTATCGTTAGGATCTTTCTTTTATACGTCTTCTTTGAATTCTTGTCACCTCTTCATAATCTCTTCTGCTTCTGTTAAGTTCCTACAACTTTTGTCTTTTATCATGCCCATTTTGGCATGAAACATGTTCCCTCGATATCTCTAATTTTCTTGAAGAGTTCTCTTGTCTTTCCCATTCTATTTGTGTTCTATTTCTTTGCATTGCTCATTTAAGAAAACCTTCTTATCTTTCCTTGTCATTCTCTGGAATTCTACATTCAATTGGGCGTATCTTTCCTTTTTTCTTTTCCCTTTCCCTTTCCCTTTCCTTCTTTCTTTACCTATTTGCATATATATATATCCCAAGGCTTAATGAGCTATATTTATAAAACAACCCAAAAATATAAATATAAATATATATAAAGCCATTTTGATTTCTTGATCTTCTTTTTTATTGAAATATTTCTCTTTTTAAAAATTTATTTATTTTCAGTTTTCAACATTCACTTTCACAAAATTTTGAATTTCAAATTTTCTCCCTGTCTCCCTTCTATCATTACCCCCTCATCCCCTTCTCTTCTATTTTCCTGTAGGGCAAGATAGATTTCTATACCCCAATGCCTATATATCTTATTTCCCAGTTGCATGTAAAAACAATTTTTAACATTCATTTTTAAAGCTTTGAGTTCCACATTCTCTCCTTTCCCCCTCCCCATCCACCCTCATTGAGAAGGCAAGCAATTTGATAAAGGTTATACATGTGTAGTCATGCCAAACACTTCCATAACAGTCATGTTGTGAAAGACTAACTATATTTCCCTCTATCCTGCCCCACCCAACATTTATTCTATTCTCTCCTTTGACCTATCCCTCTACCAAAGTGTTTTCTTCCAATCGCCCCTTCCCCCAATCTGCTGTCCTTTTTATTATCCCCCCTCTCTTATTCCCTTCCCCCTCCTTTCCTGTAGGGTAACATAAACTTCCATACCCAATTGAGTGAGTATGTTATTCCCTCCTAAAGCCAAATTTGATGAAAGGAAGGCTCACTTATTCCCTCACATCTTCCCCTTCTTCACCTCCATTGTAAAAACTCTTTCTTGTCTCTTTTATATGAGATGATTTACTACATTCTATCTCTCCCTTTCGCTTTCTCCTAGTACATTCCCCTCAACACTTAATTTTCTTTTTTTAGATATCATCCCTTCATATTCAGCTCACCCTGAGCCCACCCTCTCTCCATACATACACATATGCACACACACAGACACATATTCCCTTTAACTGTCATAATATTGAGAAAGGTCTCATGAGTTACAAGTGTTATCTTTCCATACAGGAATGTAAACAGTTCAACTTTAATAAATCCCTTCTGGTTTCTCTTTTTCATGCTTCTCCTGATTCTTGTATGTGAAAATCAAATTTTCTATTCAGCTCTGGTCTTTTCAACAAGAATGCTTGGAAGTCCTCTATTTCATTGAAGTTTCATTTTTCCCACTGAAGTATGATACTCAGTTTTGCTGGGTAGATGATTCTTGGTTTTAATCCTATCTCTTTTGGCCTCTAGAATATCATATTCCAAGCCTCTGATTCCTTAATGTAGAAGCCACTAAATCTTGTGTTATCCTGGTTGTGTTTCCACAATACTTGAATTGTTTCTTTCTGGCTTCTTGTAATATTTTCTCCTTGACCTGGGAACTCTGGAATTTGGCTTCAATATTCCTAGGAGTTTTCCTTTTGAGATCTCTTTCAGGAGGTGATCAGTGAATTCTTTCCATTTTTATTTTATTCTCTGGTTCTAGAATATCAGGGCAGTTTTCCTTGATAATTTCTTGAAGGATGATGTCTAGGCTCTATTTTTGATCATGGTTTTTAGGTAGCCCAGTAATTTTTAAATTATCTCTCCTGGATCTGTTTTCCAGGTTAGTTGTTTTTCCAATGAGATACTTCACATTGTTTTCTATTTTTCATTCTTTTGGCTTTCTTTTATAATTTCTTTATTTCTCATAAAATCATTAACTTCCATTTTCCTAATTTTAAAGGAATTGTTTTCTTCAGTGAGCTTTCGGACCTCCTTTTCCATTTGACCCATTCTACTTTTTAAGGTATTCTTCTCCTCACTGGCCTTTTAGACCTCTTTTGCCATTTGGGTTAGTCTAATTTTAAGGCTATTATTTTCTTCAGCGTTTTTGAGGAGTTTCCTTTAGCAAGCTGTTGACTTGTTTTTCATTATTTTCTTGCATCACTCTCATTTCTCTTCCCAATTTTTGCTCTACTTCTCTTACTTGATTTTGAAAATCCTTTTTGAGCTCTTCCATGGCCTGAGACCAATTTGTATTTTTTTGGAGGCCTTCATGCAGGAGCTTTGGCTTTGTTGTCTTCTTCTGGTTGTGTTTTGATTTTCCTCATCACAAATGACATAAGAAAATACCTCTTCACAGAGAAAATAAGAGTATGTAGTCTGTCTCTTTTTTCTCCATTTGCCCATTTCTCTAGCCAGTTACTTGACTTTTCAGCTCTTTGTTAAGTATATGGCTCCAGAAGCAGCCTGTGCTTCAGCAGTTGCTGCTGCCACCCTGGGGCTGGAGTTGTGGCTGGGGCTGGGGCTGGACCACAATCCCCTCTCAGCCAGGTGAGAGACCCTTCCCACTGACCTTCAAAGCTGTCTTTGACATCTGTAGGTTGAGAAGTCGGGAAACCACAGTAGCCATCAGAGATTCAGTCTCCTAAGGCCTGCTCCAGCTCTGTCCATGCCCAGTGCAGCCAACACCAAATGGTGCTCAGCTCCTACGCTGATGCAATAGACCCTTCCCATTGATTTTCCAGATTATATTGGGCTGGGAATTTGCTTCAGTCTGTCCTTTTGTAGCTTCTACTGCTCTAGAATATTTTTAGAATCATTTTTTTCAGGTTTTTTGAGGAGTTTGGAGGGAGAGCTCTAGTAGGTCCCTGTTTCTACTCTGCCATCTTGGCTCCACCCATTGAGAAGTTTCCTGTTGCTTCCTCTTGTACAATATTGCAAATCTCTATCCATAGTTCTTCAGGCACTTTCTCTACTATATCTAATCTCTTAAATCTATTCATCATCTCCACTTCATATTCATAAAAGATGTTATTTAGGTCACACCTATATGGTCTGAGAGTTTTCTCTACTTCCTTCAAGTCTGAATTTTGTGATAAGAAGCTCATTATCTAAGCCACAATCAGCTTCAGGTCTTGTTTTAACTAACTGTATTTCTCCAAAGCTTCTCCACCTTTGGTTGCAAAGCATATAATCAATCTGATTACCATATAGATCATCTGATGAAGTGCACGCTTAGAATCATCTTTTGGATTATTGAAAAAGAATGTTTTTTCAGCATCAGTGAGTTATCTGTAAAGAACTCTATTAGTCTCTGCCCTTCCTCATTTTGTACTCCAAGGCCAAACCTATCTGTTATTCCAATTATCTTTGGATTTCCTACTTTAGCATTCCCATGCCCTATGATGAATGTGACATCTTTTCTTTTCTTTGTTTGCTATTTCTAGAAGATGATATAAGGTTTCATAGAACTGATCAACTTTGGCTCCTTCAGAATTGCTTTTTGGGGCATAGACTTGTATTACTATGATACTGAATTGTTTGACTTGTATTCAAGCAGATGTTATTCTGTCATTTTTGAGACTATATTTCCATACTGATTTTCTCACCCTTTTATTGATTTTAAGGGCTAATCCATTTCTTCCAAAGAATTCTTGACCATTTTAATATTGTTTAATACTGTCATTTTAATTTTTTAAATTAATTTAAACTGTCATTTATCATTTAATACTTTTTCTTGGCAAAGATGCCAGATGGGTTTGCCATTTCCTTCTCCAGTGGACCACCTTTTGTCAGAGCTCTCCACTATGACCTGTCCATGCTGGGTAACTCAAGTCTGCATGGCACAGCTTATAGTTTGATTGAGCTATGCAAGCCCTTCTGCCAGGACAAGGAAATGATCCAGGATGGGGAAAGACATTTCGAGATGAACAAAACTGGTTTCCACACATTGAAAAGTTTAGAGATAAATCCATCTGTTCATTTGAGGTCTATAGGCTTATGGAGACCTGCTTTTCTCTGTTTTATTTTATACAAACAACTGTCTTGTAGAAAATAACTAACTCTATAATAAAGACCATCTGTTATGTGAAAGCAGCTTTTTCCCACCCAGTGGGCAAATCGCTGTGACATTTAAACAACTTAGTCTGGACTCAGTATTTCAGAGGTGTTGAGTATTCCTGAGCAAGAACACTTCCTCTACCAAAGCAGTTTGGTGCTTCTCTCTACAACTTCTATTCCTAGAGAGTTGCTTGGACCTTTAGAGACTAACGACTTGCCCAGAGCCACACAGCCAGTGTCTAGCTGAGACAGGACTGAAACCAGGTTTTTCCAACTCTCTGGCCAGGTCTCTAATCACTAGTCCTTCCTGCCTCTCTTTAAACAATTCAACTTTAAAATTCAAGGAAAAAAACCTGTTAGGTTAGCAAAATGTCTCTTTATAAAACCTAGAAGTCATTTCTCTTGCACTTGATTATTATGTGAACTTAGGGGTCATCTATGACATTATCAGCCTGTGCTGAAATGAAAAAGCCTTGAGGAGTCACTTTCTAGAAGGAAGGGAAGGAGAAGGAAGTCATTCAAAGTGTCCTGATCCTTTGAATGCACGCTGATCATCATGCTTTAAAATAGATTTTATTGCTTTTGTTTTTATATCACTTTCACTTTTGGATATAACCCTCCCTTTGACCTACCCATCAAGCCATCTCTTGTAACAGAATAAAAGAGAAAGAAAAAAAAGCAGATCAGCCAAAGTAACCAACACAGACACTAAGTCTGACAGTGTATGCATTCCTCCCCAACCATAGTCCTCCACTTTTTCAAAGAAAGTGAGGAGATGTATTTTCTCACCTCTTCTCTATGGCCAAGCCTGATCATTATAACTAGATATTTCTCTGTCTTGGATGTTGATGATGTAGTCATTGTGGATATTGTTTGCCTGATTTTGTTGATTTCACTCTGCAACAGTTCATAAAAGTCTTTCCATAATTCTCCAAGTTCTTCCTCATCACTGTTTCTGACTGCCATTACACTCATGTACCACATTCAGTCATTCTCCAATCAATGGGCATCTATTTTGTTTTTAATACTTTCCTACCACAAAACTACAGCTATGGATATTTTGGTGAAGATGGAACCTGCTCTGATTTTGGCCTCCCTGGGATATATACCTAGCACTGGGATTTCTGGGTCCAAACATATGGACATCTTAGTCAATTTTAAAGCTCAGTCCCAAATTGCTTCCCAGAATGGATGGACCAATTCACAGATCAACAGCACAGTAGTTACATAGTAACAGCAACATTATAAAAATAATCAACTGTGAAAAATTTGGTAACCATGATCAAATACAGTGATCCACCATAATTCTAAAGGATTCATGATGTAAAATGATATCCAACTCCAGACAGAGGACAGATGGGTTCATAGTGCAAGCTGAAGCATATTTTTTCTTTATTTATTTTTCTTGCTTTTTTCAGAATATGGCTAATACAGAAATATGTTTTGCATAACTTCATGTGTATAATGAGTATTGTATTTCTTACTTTTTCAACAGGTGGAGGAGGGAGTGTATGGAGGAAGAGAATCTGGAACGGAAAAAATTTAAAAACAGTGTAATACTATGCCTGTCTTTCCACAGTACCTCCAACAATGATTGTTCTCATCTTTTTTGTCAATTTGCCAATTTGCTGGGTGTGAGGTAAGACCTCAGAGTTGTTTTGATGTGCATTTCTTTTATTATTAGTGATTTCATGCAGTCTTTCATATAGTTGTTAATAGTTTGTAATTCTTTTGACACTTATTTGTTCACATCCTTTAATCATGTATCTGTTGAGGAATAGCTCTTGGTCTTATAGTTCTCTCTGGTACCTTCTTAAGGAATAAGACATTTTTCTAAGAAGTAGTAGAAAATGCTCACAACCCAATACTGGCCCATCATTCCTTATTCTTTCTACTGAATGGTGGTGGGAGACTTGGGTAAGAGAAAAGATAAAGCTATTAGTAAGAAAAAATGGTAGTAAGGCAAGTGGAGTATATTATAAAAATCACTGGAGTTAGAATGAGAGGATGTGAGTTCAAATTTAGTTCTCCCTTTACATCTTACTATTTGACCTTAAATCACTTAACTTTGTTAGTTTCCTCATATGTTTTAAAAAAGGGGGGGACAGGAGATTGAATTAGGGAAAGCTTTCAGCCTAAATCTATGGCTGTCTAAATTTTTCAGTTATAGATAGGCCACAATTCCATGTTTAAAAATGGATCTCAGTCTGCACCTTATATTCATCACTTCTCTGTCTCAGGAGGTAGTATCATTAATCTTCTAGGATCATTGTATTGATCAGAAGGCAGCTAGCTGATGCAATGGATAGAGCACCAGTGCAGGAGTCAGGAGGACCTGAGTTCAAATCTCATCTCAGATACTTGACACTCACTAGCTGTATGATCTTGGGCAAGTCACTTAACCCCAATTGCCTCATCCTGGGTCATCTCCAGTCATCCTGGAGGAGAAGTGAGGCTGGTGACCTGTACAACCCTTCCTCATTCAAAACAGAGTCAAGTGCAAGTCATGTCATCATTTCTCTGATGGCGTGGTCTTCTTCATCAATGAAAGACAAGCACACACACACACACTGATCATAGTTCTTAGATCTTCTAAAGTTGTTAATTTTTACAGTGTTGTTATACTTTAAATTGCTTTCCTGATTCTGCTCACTTCACTCTGTATCAGTTTATGCAAGTCTCCTCAGGTTTCTCTTTCATCATTTCTTACAGTACAATAGTATTTCATTAGATCCATATACCATAATTCACATATGTTTAGCCATTCCACAGTTGATAGACACTCTCTTAGTTTTCAGTACTTTGCCACTACAAAAAAAAATGCTATAGGTATTTTTGTGCATATAGGGACTTTTCCTCTTTCTTTCATTTCTTTAGGGTATAGATTAGTCATGGTATACAAAGAAAAAAGAGTCCCTGCCCTCAAGGGGCTTATATTCTAATGGGAGAGACAATATGTACAGAGATAGGTCCATGCAAAGATATATCCAGAATGTATGGAAAGGAACCTTAGAGGAGAAGGCTTCAGCATGTGGGAGAACAGGAAATGACTACTTGCAAAAATGTGATGCTAGAGCTGAATCTTGAAGGAAATCAGTTATTCTGAGAAGTGGAAGTAAGAAGGTATGGGGAACAGTGAATAAAAAGGCATGGAAATGGGAGATGGAGTGTGATTTGTGAGGAACAACAGGCAGGTCAGAATGGCTAGACAATTAGTTAGTGTTCAAAAAGGGCAGTAATATGTAAGAAGACTGGAAAAATGGAAAGGGCCATATTGTGAAGAGTTTTAAATTCCCATTAAAGGAGTTTATATTTGTTTCTAGAGGAAACAGGGAGCCATTAGTGTTTCTTGAGTGGGAGCCATTAGAGTTTATAAAGTATTGAGGGACATGGTCAGACCTGTACTTTAGGAAAATCACTCTGGCAGCCGAATGAAAGATGGATTGGAATAGAGAGAGACAAGGCTGGGAGACCATCTGATGAGTTTGCACAATGGTGAGGCTTTGTTCTGAACTTCTGCCACTTGGTGCCTCCTAAGGAAATGAGTTTCAATGACTTTGAGGTGAAGGCTCCAAAATATGAATTGGTTGGCCCAGACTCTTGCGTGAATACTCTCTTGGGAGAGGAGCCATCTTTCTGCTGGCCTAGAAAAGAGTCTGCAATCATAAAAAAGGGAAGAGGACCTACATGCACAAAACTATTTATAGCAGCTAAAAAAAGCTGTGGTGGCCAAGAATAGGAAATTGAGGGTATGCCCATCGGTTGGAGAATGGCTGAACAAGTTGTGGTATATGAATGTAATGGAATACTATTGTGCTAGAAGAAATGATGAGTAGGTGAATTGCAGAAAAACCTGGAAAGACTTACATGAACTGATGCTGAGTGAAGTGAGAAGAACCAGGCTAACATTGTACACAGGAACAGCAACATCGTATGATGACTAACTCTTCCCAGCAATACAATGATCTAAGACAATCCCAAAACATTCCTGATGGAAAATGCTATCCACACCCAGAGAAAGAACTATGGAGTCCAAATGCAGACTGAAGCATACTATTTTCTCTTTTCTCTTTTTTTTTCTTTCTCAGGGTTTTTCCTTTGGTTCCGATTCTTCTTTCATAACATGACTGATGTGGAAATATGTTTAATATGATTGTACATGTACAGCCTATATCATATTGCTTACTGTCTTGGGAGGGGGAAAGGGAGAGAGGGAGAAAAAAATTAGAACTTAAAATATTAGAAAAGTGAATGTTGAAAAAGAAAAAAATTAAAAAAGAAAAGAGCCTAGAGATAGCTAGTACTAATTTTTCACCCTTTCTACCTTTCTTTCAGAGAAAGCTTAAGAATGCATTAAGTAGAAGGACTTATAGGAACTGATGCTGAGTGAAGTGAGTAGAACCAGGAGAACATTGTACACAGTAACAGCCACAGTGTGCAAGGACTGTTTCTGATCAACTTAGCCCTTCACAGCAATGCAAGGATCTAAAACATTCCCAAAGGACTCATGATGCAAAATTCCATCCACATCCAGAGAAAGAACTATGGAATTGGAATGCAGAATGAAGCAGAATATTTTCTTTTGTGTTATGTTTTGTTTTGGTTTGTTTTTTATCATGGTTTCTCCAATTCATTTTAATTCTTCTCTACAACATTGACTGATGTGAAAATGTGTTTAATACGAATGTATGTGTAGAACCCATATATGATTGCATGCCGTCTCAGAGAGAGGGAGAAAATCTAAAGACTTATGGAAGTTATTGCAGAAAACTGAAAACAAATAAATTAATTTTAAAAAAGAATGTATTAAGTAGTGGTGGTAGTGTCACCAACTTTGCCCCACCCCTGTCCCAAACCTCCAGTCGCTCATGATTGCTTTTCAGGATAGGCAGACTTGTTTACTTACCCAGCCTGAGTGGGTATTTCCCAGACACCACTGTCTTCTCTTTTCTGAGCACGAATCAAAGACCAGGGACCAGAGAGTAGACTTCCCCGCCCTAAGAGATGACAATTACTGGAATAATAGTGGAATAACTATTTAAATTTATTTTAAACTAGTAAGCGTTTTTTTCACTCCTCACTTCCCCCTTCTATAGAGAAAAAAACAAGCAAAAACAAAACCATCATAAGAAATATTCAGTCAAGCAAAAAAAAAAAAAAAAACTTCCCACATTGACCTTGGAAGAATGTATATCTCTCTCTGCCTCAAGTCCATGGGGTGGATTGTCTCCAGAGGTGGGGAGTCTTCTTCATCATCAGTCTTCTGGAATTGTGGTTGATCATTGCATTAACTAACGCTCTTAAGTCTTCCAAAATTGTTTGTTCTTTCAATGTTGTTGTTATTGCATAGATTGTCTCCTGGTTCTGTTCACTTTACTCTTCATAAGTTCACAGAAATCTTTCTGGGTTTCTCTGAAACCATCTCTTTCATCACTTCTTATAATGAGATGATACTCTGTTCCATTCATATAATTTGTTCATCCATTCCCCTCTTAATGGCCACCTTCCTCCCTTAGTTTCCAGTTCTTTGCCCCTACCAAAAACCAAAAAGAATAGCTATAAATATTTTTTGTACATATGGGTATTTTTACTCTTTCTTTGATCTGTTTGGGGTTTAGGCCTAGTAGTGGTATCAGTGGGTCAAAGGACATATGCCCACTTATCCCACTATTTCAATGAGTTATTTAAGACAATGTAAGTCTGATGGGAAAGGAGGGAATTGTCTCTATAAGTAATGCAAAAGCATATTTTCCTTCAGGGAGGAGGGAATCCAAACCATAGAGTGACATTATAAGTCTTAGGGGGAACTTTGTAGGATCCTGTATGGTTTCACCAGAATGTGGATAACCCCAAATTCATTTCCCTTCTGAGGGGAATGCAAACACCAGGGTGACCCCCAGTCTGGAAGAATCTAGGACTCTATGAAAAAGTAGACCCACCAAAGAAGGAAAATAATTCTGTTGTTGAGTCATTTTCAGTCATGTCTGACTCTTCATGATGCCGTATAGGGTTTTCTTGGCAAAGATACTGGAGTGGTTTGCTATTTCCTTCTCCAGCTCATTTTACAGATGAGGAAACTGAGGCAAACAAGGTGAAGTGGTTTGCGCAGGATCACAGAACTAGACAGTAGCTGAAGCCAGATTTGAACTCAAGAAGAGTTTTCCTGACTTCAGACCTGGCCCTCTATCCACTGTGCTACTTAGCCATTCTGTTGATTAATTTATAAACTAGTCAGAGCCACTTGATGTGTTTTGTTCATTTGCTCTTTTTCATAGTCTGCATTTTTTGAGGTATGGAATAAAGACTATTCTGTACTAGTTATTCCTCTGTTACCTTGAAAGCTTATATCAGATGAGATAAAGCCCTTGTCACAGTACCTGGCACATAGTAGGCACTTAACAAATGCTTGATACCTTTCCCTCTTGTATGGAAGATGAATACCTCTTTCTCACTTTTATGGAAACCTGGTCATGAGCTGTGTGTAAACTATACTCAGAGACTTCCCAGAGTAAGAGCTGTGAGTGGGCAATAACAAGCCCAAGAAATAATGTCAATTCCCAGATCAGACTAAACCATGAAATCCCAGAGTTTAAGGGGCTGTCTCCATACCTTTTTTAATGAGAGGCAGTGAGCATAGTAAGCCACTAGGTGGCGCTGCAGTGAATTGAGTTCTAGGTCTGCAGTCAGGAACTGAGTTCAAATATGACCTCAGAGACTTACTAGCATTATGACCTTGAGTAACCTGTTTGCCTCAGTTTCCTCTTCTATAAAACGAGCTGAAGAAGGAAATGGAAAACCTCTCCAGTATCTCTGCCAATAGAACCCTAAGTGAGGTCATGGGAAGTTGGACATCACTGAAGTGACTGAATAACAACAGCAAAAGTGGGTATGGTGTCTAGTGTGTGCTGAACTCAAAGTTAGGATGAATTAGGTTCACCTACTCTAACGATACTACTGTCTATACAAACATGAGCAAACCATTTACTTCCACTTAAGGATAAGGCAAATATAGATAAGGTTTTAGTTCTGCATAAATTCTTCCGATATGAACTCCACTATCCTTTCCTTTATACATTCACTGTTCCATCCAACTAGGTGGCACAGTGGATGGAATGCTAGGCCTAGAATTAGGTAGATGTGAGTTCAAATCTGGACTTAGAGACTTACTATCTGTGTGGCTTTGGGCAAGTCACTTAACTCTATTTGCTTCAACTTCCCCATCAAATGAGCTGGAGAAGGAAATGACAAATCACTCCAATATCTTATCAAGAAAACCCCAAATAGAGTCACGAAGAGTCAGACATGACTGAGATGACTGAACACCAACAATCTGTTCTTATTCCAGGAACACTTAATATGAACCTCTAGGGCTCTGAGCTCCCGCACATCAGGAGGGGTTCCTCAGTCCCACATACATCCTTCCCTTGAGTCAAGGCCCAGACTCACTCCATGGCAGTCCTTAAGCACCAGATAAGGCTTCAAGCTGCATCACTTTTTTCCTCCTCTCTCTTCAGCATCACTGGAGAAATGACTTTTAAATGATCGTCAGTTCAGTTTATGGACTAAGTACCTTTCATACTGAACAGATATCAACACAAACTCATAGACAAGACAAACAAACATTTCCCTTGCTAGCAGCATCCATTTATTTACACAACCAAAAATCCATAGAGTGCACTCAATTTATTTTTTTCTGTTAATTTTAATTTTTTGATTCTTTTTTAATTAACTTATTTGTTTTCAGTTTTCAAAAGTTACATCCATAAGTTTTAAATTTTCTCCCCCTCCCTCCTCCCACCATCCCCAAGATGGTAGGCAGTCTTATATGGGTTTTACACATATATTTTTATTAAGCACATTTTCTTTTTTTAATTATTAATTTATTTGTTTTCAGTTTTTACAATAACTTCCATAAGTCTTAGATTTTCTCCCTCACCCTCTCTGAGACAGCATGCAATCTTACATGGGTTCTATACATACATTCTTATTAAACACATTTTCACAATGGTCATGTTGCATAGAAAAATTAAAATGAATGGGAGAAACCATGATAAAAAAAACCAGGCGGAGCCAAGATGGCGAAGTAGAAAGATGCACATACACATAGCTCCAAACACACAAACCACAGAACGGCTAGAGGGGACCAACCCAGGGCGAATTCTGCACCCAGACACCACGGAATATTGGAGCGAGGGAGATTTCTGTTCCGGAGAGACCTGCAAACCTCTTGCGGGGGGTCCTTCGCGCCGTGGACGGGGCGCCGGGACGGGGAGCAGAGGGCAACCCTGCTGCGGCCACAACACCGTGAGGAAAAGATCCAAGAGGGCTACGGGGTCGGGATCTCCAGCGGCCACGCGGGTCCCCCCACCCACAGAGGGACCTGCAAACCTCTTGCAAATGGTCCGTCGCGCTGCAGACGCGGAGACCAGCCCGGACCTGCGGCGGCCGCGGCTCTGAGAGGCACAGATCTGAGAAAGCTCCAGAGATGGGATCTCCAGCGGTGGCACAAGCCCCCCCACCAACAGGTGACTGACGGGGGTAGGTGAGAGGGTCTCTTTGGCGGGTTGAGAGGGGAGTGGGGTGCCCCCATGGCTCGAGCCCCCCCAGGAGATAGAAGCTGAGAGGCGGCTACAGACAGGGGCTCCCCAAATGGGCCGGGAGCCTGGATCCATTGTGGAAGGTCTGTGCATAAACCCCCGGAGGGAACTGAGCCAGAGAGGCGGCCCTACCCCTGACCATCTGAACTTAATTCTCACACTGAATAGCAGCCCTGCCCCCGCCAAAAACCCTAAGGCGGGAAGCAGCATTTGAATCTCAGTCCCCAAATGCTGGCTGGGAGGACCAGGAGGCGAGGTGGGTGTGAGGAGAACATTCAGAGGTCAGGTCACTGGTTGGGAAGAATGCCAAGAAAAGGGAAAAGAAATAAAACTATTGTAGGGTACTTTATCGGAGAAAAGGCACCTCCTCCCTTCCTTTCTGATGGGGAGGAAAAATGCTTGCCATCAGGCAAAGACACAGAAATCGAGGATTCTGTGTCCCAGCCCACACAATGGGCTCGGGCCATGGAAGAGCTCAAGAGGAATTTTGAAAATCAAGTTAGAGAGGTGGAGGAAAGACTGGGAAGGGAAATGAGAGGGATGAGGGAGAAGCATGAAAAGCAGATCAGCTCCCTGCTAAAGGAGAACCAAAAAAATCTTGAAGAAATTGGCACCTTAAGAACTAACCTAACTCAGCTGGCAAGGGAGGTGCAAGGGGCCAATGAGGAGAAGAATGCTTTCAAAAGCAGAATTAACCAAATGGAAAAGGAGATTCAAAAGCTCACTGAAGAAAATAGATCTTTCAAAACTGGAATGGTACAGATGGACGCTAAGGACTTTATGAGAAAGACAGGTATATCAGAACATACCACGCAGATTCGAAAAATGGAAGATAATGTGAAATATCTTATTGGAAAAACAACTGACCTGGAAAATAGAATCAGGAGAGACAATGTAAAAATTCTGGGACTACCTGAAAACCATGATAAAAGAAGAGCCTAGACATCATCTTCCATGAAATTATCAAGGAAAACTGCCCTGAGATTCTAGAACCAGAAGGCAAAATAAATATTCAAGGAATCCACAGAACACCGCCTGAAAGAGATCCAAAAAGAGAAACTCCTAGGAGCATTGTGGCCAAACTCCAGAATTCCCAGGTGAAAGAGAAAATATTGCAAGCAGCTAGAAAGAAACAATTCAAGTATTGTGGAAATACAATCAGGATAGCACAAGATCTGGCACCCTCTACATTGAGGGATAGAAGGGAAAGGAATAGGATATTCCAGAAGTCAAAGGAACTAGGACTGAAGCCAAGAATCACCTACCCAGCAAAACTGAGTATAATACTTCAGGAGAAAAAATGGTCTTTCAATGAAATAGAGGACTTTCAAATTTTCCTGATGAAAAGACCAGAGCTGGAAAGAAAATTTGACTTTCTAACACAAGAATGAAGAGAACCATGAAAAGGTGAACAGCAAAGAGAAGTCATAAGGGACTTACTAAAGTTGAACTGTTTACATTCCTACATGGAAAGACAATATTTGTAACTCTTGAAACATTTCAGTATCTGGGTACTGGGTGGGAGTACACACACACACATGCACACACGCACACATACACAGAGACAGAGTGCACAGAGTGAATTGAAGAGGATGGGATCATATCTTAAAAAAAAAATGAAACCAAGCAGTGAGAGAGAAATATTGGGAGGAGAAAGGGAGAAGTTATATGGGGCAAATTATCTCTCATAAAAGAGGCAAGCAAAAGACTTATTAGTGGTGGGATAAAGAGGGGAGGCAAGAGAAAAACATGAGGTCTACTCTCATCACATTCCACTAAAGGAAAGAATATAATGCACACTCATTTTGATAGGAAAACCTATTTCATAATACAGGAGAGTGGGGGACAGGGGCACAAGCAGGGTGGGGAGGAGGATGGAGGGGAGGGCATGGGGAGGAGAATGCAATACGAGGTCGACACTCATGGGGAGGGAAAGGACCATAAGAAAATAGAAGTAATGGGGGACAGGATAGGGTGGAGGGAAATATAGTCAGTCCTATACAACACAACTAGTATGGAAATCATTTGCAAAACTAAACAGATATGGCCTTTATTGAATTGCCTGTCTTCCAAGGGGAAGGGGTGGAGAGGGAGGGAGCTAAAGAAGTTGGAACTCAAAGTGTTAGGACCAAATGTAATGTTCTTACCACTGGGTAACAAGAAATACAGGTTAAGGGGTCAAGAAAGCTATCTGGCCCTACAGGACAAAAGAGAAGACGGAGACAAGGGCAGGGAGGGAGGATAGAGGAGAGAGCAGATAGGTCACAGGGGCAATTAGAAAGCTTGGGTTTGGGGGGGGAGGGGATAAAAGGGGAGAAAATTTGTAACCCAAAATTGTGTGAAAATAAATGTTAAAAGTTAAATAAAAAAAAATATTTGTTAAAGAACAGAATGTACATAAAAAAAAAATCCAAACCAAAACAAAACATAACACAAGAGAAAATATTCTGCTTCATTCTGCATTCCAATTCCATAGTTCTTTCTCTGGATGTGGAAGGTATTTTGCCTTGAGTCCTTTGGGAATGCTTTATGTCCTTGCATTTCTGTGAAGGGCTAAGCCTATCAGAAACAGTTGAGTGGGATAGGTTTAGTGAAGACTTCTCAGATTGTAATTCTTCTCCCAGGGGTGAGGTAAGACCTAGAGGCTCAAGGTTACAATATTTTTAGAATAGAATAATTCCATGTAAGGATATAAAACTGTGTAGTGTATTAGGGTCTCAATGATTGGATAAAACTTACATAATTCCTCGATGTCTTCATTTCAAAAGGGATTGGTTAGATTTCGTGTCTAGAATGTAAGATCATATTCTCAACTAATGAGGATAATGGTCAGTGGAGGGAGGAGGGACTTGTGTTAGGGTCTATATAAATCGCTGCCTTTTCTTTGTCTTTGTCTTTCCTACTCCAGGTGAACTGGTATAGGATTGTACTGATTCTTTAGAATCTAGTAAATAAACTTTCTGTCATCACTTTGAGAGGCCTCTGAGTAATTGATTTAAGTAGGGACCCTGAGCCATCCCACACAGTTTGGGGGCACTTGTATTGGGATAAGTGGCTTTTCAGAGAGATGGCTGGCAGCTCAGTTCAAAGACTGGGCGCCCGTGGGGAGATTCCCCCATGGTCCTTGAAACGGGCTGCCGGTCCTCCCTCTTTGCAAAGTAATGACCCAAAGCAGAGGAACTCAGTGAGGACAGAAAGAATAGAAATAGGGACTCCAAAGACTCCGAAGCTGCAAAGTGTGTAAAAATGCCAACCAGTTGGTGTTGAAGGTTGCAGTCAGGCAACTTGTATGCATATATGACCTGGTGGTAAGAGTGGGGAGGGGGGGCCTGGGGGTCAATTCGTTGACTCTTAGATACACTCGGGGAGAAGGTGACTACTCCCAACCAAATTGGTGGACTGCAGGACCCCAGGGTGAAGGGCCCCCCCAAAAAAATGTTTGCCAGGTGACTGCTGGTGGGTGGGCAACCCTCACTTGAGAGCTGGCAAGAGAGCTAGCAGGACAGCTAGCAGGAGAGCTAGCAAGGAAGCTAGCAGGAGAGCCAGTGAGAGAGCTAGCAGGGGAGCTAGCATAATTCGTTGAGTCTTAGACTTGGAGGTGTTGGTGACAACCCTCATGCAAAAATGGGACAGAAGCAGTCCAAGAACCAAGATTCAGAGTGGAGTCAGGAAGAAATACCAGTAAATAGTCCCTTGGGAAACCGATTACAAAATTGGCATGAATTACCAAATCATAGAGGAAAGGACAAGAAGAAGATGATCAATTATTGTTGTTTCATATGGGGTGAAAAGATATCGGAGGAGGAGGCACAATCTGGCCCAAATATGGTTCTTCCGAGGACTGGGTTTGCCAAAAATTTAAACCTATATGTACTGTTATGTTTTGTTAAATGTTTTGGTCTGTATATGTTGTGTTGGTATTTCTGTGTGAATGAAAGTCTGTCTCTGTTTTCCTTTTTTTTTTTTAATCTGATAAGGTTGTAAATTTCGCCAGCCAGCCAGCAGGAGCAGAAAGGCTGAGCTGAACTGTCCTTGAAATTCCTGTTACTCCCTTTCTTCAACCCCTCCAGACTAGTTTCAGAGGGCGGAGGGACAAGGAGGGAGAGAAAGGAAAAAAAATTAATAATATTATTTTACTGTTCAATTTATATGGTTGGTAACAGCAAGTAAAAGAATGTAGGAGAAGTGTCAGGTTAGCAGTAGAAAGAAATGTTATGTGCAATTTCAAAGGGGCTTGAGAGAAAGGCAAGAGAATTTAAGCAGGTAGAGATGATGAGAGGAGCAGGGGTACTGTGTAATCAGAAGGCTTGAAAGAAGTACAAAAGGGAGGGAGGGAATTTATCTTTTTCCTTCAGACCAAAGAGGCATGCTAGCAAGCATTTAACCATTTCCTGCCTCACCCAAAAGAAGAAATTTTACTGTAATGGGAAATAACAAAGTTAATTGAATTCATTCTGGTCTTATTTGGAATTGTGAATAGGTGAAATGTGTCATTCTTAATTTAATGTTTAAGATAGGTTAGAATTTATTAAAGTTTGGTGTAAGTAAGCAGAAGATTAGAAAGTAAAAAAATCTCAAGTGAGCAACTTAGAGCTGAGAGTTTTGAATTTAGGTTTAATTAGATCAATATATTTGATGCCAGACAATGTATTTAAAGTAAAGAGATAATAAGTTTAGGTTTTTCTTTTTCTTTGCAGAGTGGGAGGGCCAGAAGGGGGTGGCCTTGGGAATCCTGGCACAAATAAGAGGAGGGCAGAGACATCCAGTGGCATTTCTCCAAAAATGTTAGATCCAGTAGCAAAAGGATAGGTCTTTGTTAGATGCAACATTAATCTAATGTAACTGTTACACGATTTTAAATTTTGTAATTTATTACATATAGACTGGGGTTTTAAAAAGATGTGATAGAAATTTGATAGTTTGAAACTTATATTTGTTATAAAAAAAGGAGTTGAATAGGTTAATGGCTTATTTTAAGTTTTTAAGTAAACTTAAATAAGTTTAAATTTTTAGGTAATCCATCTAAATATTGTATTAGGAATTGCATTGTTAAGCTAATTAATGAATTGGTTAAAAAGAGCTGTTATGAATTTTTTTTTGTAAGAGTTTCCTTGTAGCATTCTTATTAAGAAAATGAGAACGCTTTAAAAATGTACATGGATATATATATATATATATATATATAATATACATATATGTGTGTGTGTGTGTGATTTTTCAAGCCTGTTCCATCTGAGGATGTATTATGTTAAAAGTTTATTTCTGCTGTTGAAAAGGAAATTTTAGCTAAAATTGTTTTTGCCATGAATCAAGCATTTACTCTAAAGTTATGTTTGTAAAAGAAAGTTTATGGGCAAATGTGAAAAGGCTTTGGGTTTAGGTCTTTTCTTGCGATTTCTGTCAATTAGTTTCAAGGGGATTGTGATAAATTGTAAACTGTTTGTAAGAGAGGAAATATTTGTTGTATTAAGAAATGCTTTGTAAAATCTTTTGTATGGGTTTTTGGAAGGCCTACCTATCCAATTTGTATTTGTAAGTTACAAAAGTGGGAAGAATTTAGTTTCTCTAATAGGATATGAAAATTCAATTGATGTCATCTGAAATTTATTGTTCAGGTTCATAGCTAAAACAATTTGTTATCACTTATGAAAATTATGTTTGCCATTTGTAATTCTAATACTAAAACCTAAAGCTGGTACACTGTGTGAATATGTGGGGAAAAGAAGCAGTCCTCAGGCTAGTAACAAGTACAACCCCAGCAGCTGAGGAGATTGTATATAGAACTTGCTTTGCTGAGAATTTGAAAATGTATAAGGAATGATCTTCAGTGATTGGCTTTTTAGGGTAAATTTAAGATCTAAGATGTAAATAAAATCCCTGGGAACATTCTTTCTAAAATTTAATGGAAATAAATAGATGTTGTATCATTGTTACATAGAACAAGATTGGGATTTGAAGTTAACTGTAATTGTATTTTATTTACAGGGGGATTCAGGGAAAGGAGTCACTTATGAAAAAAAAAAGGGGGGGGCGCAGGTGGTCTGGGAGCTCCAGGAATGGTCTTGATGGGAGTGGCCAGTAAACTGGAGATTTGGACTGATAGAATTAAGAGTGGGAAGTAGAATAGACTCGGGCATAGTGATAGAGTGGACCTTAGGAGAGCTGGTTCACGTGGAAAAAAAACCAAGGAGTTTTCAAGGTGAGGTTTTCCAGGGCCTTTAGACAAATGGGACTAAAACTCTTTTGGGGTAATGGACAAAGATCCCAACTTGGAATGAAATCTTTACAGGTTACAAAATGATGTAAAAGCAATTAGTATTAAAACAATTGACTGAATTAATTACTGAGACTAAATCAGAGACATCTTCAGTTTAGGAAAAAGAATTTTAGTCTAATTTTCTTAGAGGTAGGTAGTCTCTGGTAATATTTGGCATTGAAAGTTACATGATTGTTTTGATCATTACATGAACATAAAAATTCAAGTTAGTGTTTGAACTTATCACATGTGTAGCTCATTCTTTTAGACCGAGCAGGGTTAGAAAGGGATTAAGTAGTTTGGGAAACAGATATAAACCTATTAAAGCAATGACTATGATTGTTATTCAATCAGGAACTAGAACATGTATAGAAAGGCATGTAAGCTACTTAAGACTTGCTTCAAAAGATGTTCCTTGGCCGATGTGAAATTAGTCATGTCTGAAACTGATTATTGGAGCTTTCTATTTTAAGATTTTTGTGGGACTATTAACTGACTGTTCTTCTGAGTCTAACTCCAGGTGTGGATAGCAAGAGAGGTGGTCTGAGCCACTGATCCATGATGCCAGTAAGCCTGTGAGATGCTGGTATGAACTGCAAAAAAGGTGATCTTATGGGAAGGTCGGGAGAGCTGCTGTTCAGCCTGAGCTGAGGTAGGATTCTCCTGACTCAATTTCCCCACTGACACCTGGCAGACTTGAAGCCTGGCTGAAAGCCAGTTGACAATCTACTCCTGCCTGGAATTGACATGAAGTGAGGGAGATGTTGTTTCCCTGCAATGGGTCCCTACTCTTAGTGGCAAATTCCTAAAATCAAAAGTTTTGTAAGTAATAATACCAGATCTGTTGAATAATAGATTGTTGGTAGGGGAACATCCGAGATTAAGTCTAAAATTAAGCTAATAGGTTTAGGACTTTGGACCAACAACAATAAGTTAGGGTCCTCTGATTCTTAGTAATAGTGTGGAGATGATTAGGTCAAGGGCTTGTGAGACTAGCATGCATAGTTATTATTTTGTCTTAGTTGGTTAATGTTGGAAACAAAAAAAAAAATGGTTTGTGGACTATATTGTAAATGCTTTAAAAGAAGCATCACATGATCAGAAGTTGGAATTGTTTTATGATGTGATATGGACTGTGTTAAAAATTATTATTTATTGTATTTATATAAATACTGGAGCCTGGTATTGACTCCTTAGTGAAATCTCATCTTCCTAATGAGGGAATGAATAATGACTTACTGTGAAATGTAGAAGCTGCATTTTAATGTGAATTTTCTTTTTTTTTTAAAAAAAAGAAAAGAAACATGACAATTTGTCAAAGTTTCAGTTTTGATTTTTGTAAGAATGATAGGAATGGTAATCTAAGATGGTATTAAGTTCAGTTCTGTAGGAGAGTGGACATCTGGATTTCTACAAGAAGATGAAGAGAAGAAGATGCTGAGATGCTGTGCTGATGACTGTTTGAAGGAGCATCCAGATCAGAAAACTGCATAAGATGATATTTCTCCCCAGACTGCTGTATGAGATGGAACCTCTAAATGGACAGTTCATTAATTTAAATCTCTGTATCTGTACTTATAACAAGGGGACTGCCCCCTGTAATTTGCTAATGTGTCAGTCAACTTTGCTTCCTTCCCATATTCATATAAAAGGGAGATAGAAGAAGGGAAGGATTCATAAGGGAAAGAATGTGAAGAGGTATTTATTGATTGGATTTAGGTGTGGAAACAGGAATAAATAAGAGGAGGGGAGGAATATGGGTAAGATTGAACCTTGAACTATCTATTCCTCCATCCCAATTCAGAAAATGTTTACCATGATTGGGAAGCTAGTAGACAAAGTTATGGAAGGTTATTGCATTCAAAAATTTTAAAGTTGTTTACTGTCATTTATAATTATTACTATTAGTTATTAAACTCCCAAGCCTCATGCTTGGGAGACACACTTTGTCAGTATAAAAAGCTCCGTTTGAAGCATGTGTGAGAACACACAGAATTTGGAAAGGATAGCCAATGAGGCATATATATATAAATTCATTATAAGTTTTGTTATTTGGGGAACTATACTAGGATTATTATTGTTTGTTGTTAACAGGATTCTCTGTTCAGCAATTGTCCTAAGCCATTTACCACAATATCTAAACAGGACTCTTCTATTAAGATTGTGTGGACTTGACAAACCTTGAGAACAATGCAACCAAAATGTAATACCTTGGGAACGTCCCTTTTAGGCATGATCCTGCTCCCACTGCTGGGACACCAGGCCCCAGTTATCAACCCTCCCTCTTGAAAATAGTTTCCTGGACCTAATTCAGACCATTGCGGATACCTTTGAAGTATCCGATTGTTGGATTTGTGGGGGACCTCAGCAGTTAAGTCAATGGCCATGGGTAGCAGTACTGTTGAGTTCAGTCTGGATTTTAAGTAATAGATCTGTAGTGCATGATGCAACAAGATTCTGGACAAGCCAAGAGAAACACCAATGGTCTTTGTCCGAATCAGTTCCAGGTGAACATTGTTTAAATCAAGTAGGACCCGAACTGCAGGAGACATGGTTGGGAGAAAGTAATTGTAAGTGGATATTCACACGAAGACCAGAAACCCTGGCTCATATTGATTGTGCCCAGTATGCAAACAGATGGGATCAGAATAGTATTACGTGCTCAGATGGTAGGGTGATTCCCTGTACCCATTTATTTTTCCCATCCTCTTCATACGAGAAGAGAACTAAAGGGGAATATCACAGGAGTTGTGGGTATAAGTTTTACAACCCCTCTGATCCTAGAAAACCATGTGAAGGGGGTCACGACTATGACTATTTGTGGAGTTGCATATATATGAATAGTACTAAGAATAACACAGAGTATAAAGAATGGGTATGGAAGTGGGAGAATGGAACACATAGGATGATGTTTGATACTTTCTGGAGTGTAATCAATAGAACTGGGGAGAATTATCAACATTGTATATGGAAGAGGAAACAACAACTATGGAAGTGCAAGTCAGAGATCCTGAAAGGAGGACCATTAGGCCCGGACGATGTGAAGTACTTTCCGGCTGTGGATTACAGAGTAAGACTGTTTCTAGAGGAAAATCCTTCTTTGAGAGGACATTATTGGATATGTGGACAGACAGCTTATACTCACCTTCCACTAAACTGGAGAGGTGTTTGTTACATTGGATTGGTGAGACCTAAATTCTTTTTCTTGCCTGAATCAGGGAAACAGCATCTAGGGGTCCCTCTATATGATGATCTAGCCAAAAGGAAGAGGAACATTGACACCTCCCTCACTCAGACTGGAAATGCAAATGAGTGGGGTGACACTTGGCCTCCTGAGAGGATAATTAGAGAGTATGGGCCTACAACTTGGGCTCAAGATGGGAGTTGGGGTTATAGAACCCCTATATATCTATTAGATAGACTAGTCAGACTCCAAGCAGTAGGTGAAATTATAACCAATCAAACAGCAAAGGCTTTGGACTTATTGGCTGATCAAGCCACACAAACTAGGGAAGCAGTACTGCAACATAGAATGATCTTAGATTATTTACTTGCAGAAGAAGGAGGAGTTTGTGGGAAACTCAATTTATCTACATGTTGCTTAAAAATTGACGATAATGGAAGGATAGTGAAAGAGATCACCGAGAATATCAGGAAAGTTGCCCACGTTCCTGTACAAATTTGGAATTCCCTTTTCAATATGTCTTGGTGGTCCTGGTTTGAAGGGAGCTGGTGGAAGAGATTACTGTGGTTTGGCCTCATAGCAATTAGTGGTATCATATTACTTCCTATTTGTTTACCTTGTTTGATTTCACTTATTACTAAAATAGTTAGAAATTCTCTCCTAAAACTTGCTAGAGTAGAAGAGAGGACCGACGGAGCCATTCGGTTGATGATACTAAAGAAGGAAGGATGGGCATCTGTGGAGACAAAAGACAGGAATGACCCTGATTGGGATGAGGAGATTAATAGACAGTGTGAGATCATGTTACAGAACTTTGGTTGAAATTATCCGTGAGAAGTCTTCAGGTTAATAAATAAGAGGAAGGATTGAGTGGGATAGGTTTAGTGAAGACTTCTCAGATTGTAATTCTTCTCCCAGGGGTGAGGTAAGACCTAGAGGCTCAAGGTTACAATATTTTTAGAATAGAATAGTTCCATATAAGGACATAAAACTGTGTAGTGTATTAGGGTCTCAATGATTGGACAAACATAATTCCTTGATGTCTTAATTTCAAAAGGGATTGGTTAGATTTCTTGTCTAGAATGTAAGACCATATTCTCAGCTAATGAGGATAATGGTCAGTGAGGGGAGGAGGGACTTGTGTTAGGGTCTATATAAATCATTGCCTTTTCTTTGTCTTTGTCTTTCCCACTCCAGGTGAACTGGTATAGGACTGTCCTGATTCTTGAGAATCTAGTAAATAAACTTTCTGTCATCACTTTGAGAGGCCTCTGAGTAATTGATTTAAATAGGGACCTGAGCCATCCCACACACAGTCCTCACACACTGTGGCTGCATAATGTTCTCCTGATACTGCTCCTTTCACTCAGCATCAGTTCATATAAGTCTTTCCAGGTTTTTCTGAAATCCACCTGTTCATCATTTCTTATAGAACAATAGTAGGAAGATGCCAAGGTCATCCGCTGCATCCCAGGACATCTTGGTCATCTTGACCTTTGTCCTGGTATCAGACTTTGATGACTCTGGAAGAGAGAGTGAGGCTGATGACTTTGTGCAACTCTGCCTCACTTAAATCCAATTCACCTGCAACTCAAGACATCACCCTTGAGGTCATTGGTCCTCCTCTAAAATGAAGGATGAGCACCTGCACAGTGGAGGTATGTTCTCAAAGCTCACTGACCAACTCACAGGAGCCTGAGTCCCTTCTTACCTCAAAGCAGAGGACCTGGTCTTTTTCCTGGACACAGAGGCATCTGGAGCCTCATTTCTTACTGCTGAGGATTCCCTGATCTGAGGTCAGTCATTCTCAGGAAGGAGGGTGCTCCAGCCAACTTAGGTCAAGCACTCTGAAAATGACTGGGAGGATCTCTTGAGCTAGAGGTTGAACATTTAGGGGGGAGGTGGGGGAGAGAGGGAGGATGAGGAAGGAATCTTTGTGATCTTGTGATCATTTACCCCTTTACTATGGAGGACCTTCTGCTTTTAAGGTCAGTTACTTCCTTAGACCTTTCTATCTCCAGCTACAGAGTAGACTGATAGACTCTAAAATAAGTCACAAAACTGTACAAACACACCAAACTTATTATCCCTTTTAGCCAGTGGGGAATCTCTGGACAGAGGGCTGTGAGATCCATGGTATTCCCAAGGAGGCTGGGAGCAATTAAGCTCCTGGACTGGGCCACTAGACCCAGGAGATCTTGTGCCCAACACTAAGAAGAAGGCAAGGAAATCTTGCTGGGTATTCCCACTCATGGGGTGAGAGGCAACCCCACCCCTTGTCATCAGGGATCCCTTGCTTAATTGTCAGCATTCTGGTAGTGGCTGAAATTGGCTTAGCTCCAGTGTGAATACGTGATTTAAAGCCACAGAAGGAAGGCTTAATACTGGTACAATATGAGGCTTCCTACATGTAATAACCAAGGTGGGTGGGCCACCAGCCCAGCCACAAAAGACACTCCCACATCCTCCTCACGATATGTGACACACTCTGCCTTTCTCTCAAATGGGCAGATTCGGTGAGTCTAACCAGAATTCAGCAAGGCTGGGGCAGATCTCCTCCCCAAAACTTTCGATGAGGGTTGAAAAGGGACCTCACCACTGGCCATGGGAGTCTTTCAAAGAGAAGCCATCTTATGGACCTATGGTGGCTTTTTCTGGAATATAGAAATTTGAGTCCTGACAGCACTATTAAACTCTCAAAAAATATTGATGTTAATAATGTACTCTGTGACATCAACCTAGTGTCCTTTCCAATGTGTCACACTGCCTTAAGGACAGTCTTTCTATGCTGAACCCTCCTCCCCAAAATCCCTCCCCTCCCCCTCCCTTCCTCTCCTCCCCTCCCCCTCCTTTCTCCTCTCCTCCCCTCTCCTCTCCTCTCCTCCCCTCCCCTCCCTTCCCCTCCCTATCCCTTCCTCTTCTCCCCTCCCCTTCCTTTCTCCTCTCCTCCCCTCCCCTCTCCCTTCTCCTCTCCTCTCCTCCCTTCCCCTCCCCCTCCTTTCTCCTCTCCTCCTCTCCCCCTCCTTTCTCCTCTCCTCTCCTCTCCTCCCGTCCCCCTCCTTTCTCCTCTCTTCCCCTCCCCTCCCCTCCCCTCTCCTCCCCTCCCCTCTCCCTTCTCCTCTCCTCCCCTCCCCTCTCCCTTCTCCTCTCCTCTCCTCTCCTCTCCTCCCCTCCTTTCCTTTCCCTTCTCTAGGTTAAATATCAACTTATCAATGTCCTCCCCAAAATATGGTCTCAGAAGTCAGCACAATACTCCAAATTCATCCCAACCAAGGGAAAGCACAGCATACCTATTGATTGTCTCTCTTTGCTTGCACTGTGCCTCTCAATGTGGCCTAAGAATGGATTAACTCTCTTAGCTGGAACGATCACTGAAACATGTAGCTCTTTTCCAAACTGCTGTCCAGACCCACCTCCCTGATTCTGTACTTGTGAGGTTAATTTTTTGAACCCAAGTGTCCCTTTAACCCAGTGAAATTCCATCTTACTAGATTTGGTCCAATAATCTAGCCTACCAAGATCTTTTTTGAATCCTGTTTCAGCCAGTGCTGGGTATCCTTCTCAACTTGGTGTCACCTGCAAATTCGATAAGATTTCTGTCTCTGTACACTTATCCATATTGACAGAGCACAAGGCCAAGGATACAGGCTTGGGGCATTCCACTAGTGGTCTAAAATGTCGCTGAACCCTACTCTTTGAATCTGTCCATTTAACCAGCTCCAAATCCACATAATTATATTGTTGTCTAGACTATATTTCTTTATCTTGTCCCCAAGGATAGGATGAAAAACTGTCAAATGCTTTGCTAAGATTCAGAACCTGTAATTAAGACCCAGAATTGACCTCAATTTGATCCCTAAGTCACAAAAGTTTTGAATGATTCACTACTTTGGTTTAAGAAATTCTTTCTGAAGTTCTAAAAACACTTGTCTATAATACATTCTCCACTTCATCCTGTAATTAAGGAAACTTTGGTAGTGCCTGATGCAACCACAAAGGTAAAGTCCCAATATGGGAGATTCCCCTGTCAAAGAAACATGTCTACATCTGTAAAACTTTTGCTTGTTAATATTCCCAGCATATTTCTAAAAGGGCCCCATTCTTCAAGAGAAACTTTGCCAAGGCCAACCAGACCTATTTTTCAAGGGAACATGCTGTAAGCAAGGCTATGGCCAATTAAAAAACTGATACATGTCAAAGCAAAGATTCCAAAGTAGAACAAAGACAGTACATTGTCTTTTCATCAACTGTCAGTCACTTTTCAATCACGTCTGATTTTTCATGACCCCATTTGGGGTTTTCCTAGCAGAGATACTGGGGTGACTTTCCATTTCCCCCTCCAGTTCATTTTACAGATGAGGAAACTGAGGTAAACCGGGTGACATGACTTACCCAGGGTCACACAGCTAGTAAGTGTCTGAGGCCAGATTTGAACTCAGGAAGATCAGTCTTCCTGACTCTAGGCCCAGCACTCTCTCCACTGCACCCCCTAGTTTAGACTCTAAAGTCTAAGGTGGAGCCTGCCAATCAAGATTCAGAAATAGTATCTTAGAAGGGGGTTGTTCAGTTGTGTCTGACTGTCCGTGACTCCATGGACCATAGTAAACCAATGTTGTCCATGAGGTTTTCTTGGCAAAGAAACTGGAGTGGTTTGCCATTCCCTTCTCCAGTGGATTAAGGCAAACAGAGGTTAAATGACTTGCCCAGGGTCACACAACTAGTAAGTGTCTGAGGCTGGATTTGAACTCAGATCCTCAGCTCCAGGCCCAGTGCTCTATACATTGAGCCACTTAGCTGCCTTCAGAAGGGTATATAACAGATGAACAATTAAAATTGGGTTGCCTCCCTAGTCACAAATGTGGTATTGAGCATTGGTGTGTAAATGGGTACAGAAGATATGATCCCTAAGGAAGTTAACTGGGCCAATTTGCTAGGACTGTGGGCATCATTGAATAAAAGTGGGACCAAAGACAGACTTAAGGTAAATTAAGGTATGTGAATATAACAGAATACCACAATACAATTAAATCAACGAATAATTAAGATAAATAAACATGAGGACTATAATGAAATGGAGGAAAAAACCCTTTGTGAAAAAGTACAAACTGAAAACAGAAGAACCAGAGGAAAGAGTCTATGTTAATTACAACCATAGAAAAGGAAAAGTAATGAGGAAGGGCAAAGTAGCTGCTGAATACTGGTAGTAACTACAAAACTGAAACATTTCTCCATCAAACTTTTATTCAAATATATCTAGTCTCAAAAACAGTTTGGTTCTACAGGATTTTCCTATTAACTTTAAAATTCATTAAAAATCATGATCTAAATATCATTTCACAAGTACATTTCCAGAACATCTGAGTAGTGATGAAAACCCAGCTAATAAAAGTTAGAATTGATTTGATTGTCCTGACTTACATGGCTCCTAAGTTGAGGCTACTTTGATGTTTACTGAAAGGAGGTGAATGTTTGTGTATTATTAACCCTGTACAACACTATACATCCAAGGTGTGATGCTAAGCTAATGAGAGGGCTCATTTTTGTGATGGCTTAGGTTTATATCGTTAATTTCTTGGGTTAGGTACACTTTTAACAATGCAATAAGCACTCAGCATTTCAGTAGCAGTATTTAAAAGGTATGTTACAGTCAAACACAATTCCACTGCTTTTAAGAGTAATCACGAAAGTTGACATATCAGTTCTGGCACACCCTGGGTTTACAATACTTTTGAAACGAATGAGACAAGAGGAAAACACAAATGAATTTCAAAGTTTAAAGAGAGAATACTGGAGCATTTGGGTCAGAGACAAGAGAGTTCTATTTTTGGCTAGGCCTAACTGTTCCAATCCTGAAAACGGAAGCAGTCACTTGCGATTTTCCACATGGTGCTGTTAGGCATGACGTGGGCAGTCAACAGGAAATTCTGGTTGAAAGAGCGCATTTTGTTTCCATCAAATTTCACTGTTCCACAGGTTACCACGAGGACGGTTACTTGGTTCCGAGTGGCTTGCTCTACACACAAAAGAAGAGGGAGAGAATGGCAACACCCATAAAAGCAGATTCTTCAGTTAGTTACAACAGGACCCAAATCATCTCTCCTCTTTCCGATCCTAATTCCTAACGTACAGGTTGGCTCTCATGTCATTTGCCAGCCAAAATGCCACTTGCCCTCCTTATTGCCTCTAGGGCAAAGCACAGACTTCTCAGGTTGGAATATAAAGTCCTTCATCATCTGGCTCCAAACTCCCTTTGGAAATGTTTCTGTGGGAGTCCCCTTAAAACCCTCTCCTATTTGCTATTCTGTAAACCCACATTCTGTCTCCCCATCTCTGTGTCTTCCAAGGTAGTATCTCTCCTGTCTTCCTTTTCTCCCCCAAAAGTAATAATATTAGTTCTGGAATATCCTCCCTTCCTTACGACCTCTGCCTCAATATTTCTTTTCAATCAAGTTTTAGACCAGGTACCACACAAGGCCTTCCTTGATTTTCCCCAATGGTGGTACAATTTCCCTACTCCAATTATCTCAAGTCTTTATAACATGCTGTCTTCCCCCAGCAGACTTGAAGCTCCTTAGGGACAAAAATGAACTCTTCTCCTTCTTCCCTCCCCTCCCTTCCTTTCCTTTCTCCCTCCCACCCTCCCTTCCTCCCTTCCTCCCTCCCTTCCTTCCTTCCTTCCTTCCTTCCTTCCTTCCTTCCTTCCTTCCTTCCTTCCTTCCTTCCTTCCTTCCTTCTTTCCTTCAAAAGGACCAAGCACTATTCCCTGCACAGAGTAGAAATGTTTCTTAAATTGACCTTGCCATCTACTCTAACTAGAAAAACTCCAGTATCAACACAGATGATATATAGATATCCTGCCTGTATTATCTGACCCACAAAGTCAGAAAGTTAAATGCCACAGGTGCATTTCAAAGACATAAAAGTCCTGTTCCTTCTAGATGGATGACTGAATATGTAAAGTCGAATACTCTATGGGGTATAAAGGCTGCATTTCACAGGGTGTTTTTACACACCTCATTCACTTTGCTCCCTCACAAGCTATTTTTGCTGGGGAACTCAAGTCACCCAGAAATAGTAACAGAAAAGGAAAAGAAAGACTTATGGCCCACCTAGAAGGGAAAGAGATCATGAAATATTAATTGTTGCAATTTGAGTCCAGGCCTCAACCACATTTTTGAAGCATTAAAGGACTCTAAGAAATCTGAATATATTACTCAGCAATTCTGGGTAACTCTTGTCTAGATTTTTCAGGGTACAGCAGCAAGTATTTTCTTGAGAATTTCTCTACTTCCTTCCCCTGCACCCTAAGTCCCATTTAACCCTGACATTTCATTGCATGAGTCAGGTAAGCTCATGAATCACCACAAATAGGAAACTATTCCAGGATACACAGAAAAAAAAAATTTTCAAATGGGAACAGCTTGGAGGCCAAATACTTGATTATTGAATGACTCTAAAGCTTTATTCCCTCCTAAAATATCTCTCCTTTCATGAACTTCTGTAATTTGTCTCAGCTCAGAAAACTAGTTAAGGGGCAGAAGTCAAAACCTGAAGAGATCGGGGAGGAGCCAAGATGGTGGAGAAGAAGGACATACCTGCTAGAGCTCTACCCCCAAAGCCCATAAAATATCTGTAAGAAATGACTCTAAACAAATTCTAGAGCAGCAGAAGCCACAAAACGACAGAGTGGAAGAGATTTCCAGCTTAAGGCAGCCTGGAAGGCTGACGGGAAAGGTCTATCACACCTGGCTCAGAGTGGAGCACAGCTCAGCCTTGGCCACGGTGGCAGGGACAGGCCTGGAGTGGGCCTCAGGGTATGGAATTCCAGGTAGCAGTTGTTGTTCCCAGATTTCTCAACCCACAAATGCCAAAGACAGCTTCAAAGGTCACTGTGAAAGCTCTTTCTTCTGGGTGAGAAGGGAACACGGTCTGAACCTGGCCCTAGGCAGCAGCAGTGTCCATTTTTGGAGTTTTTAGCCTAAAGACCCTAGGGAAATTGGGCACCTGATCTGCATCTCAGCCCTGAATGGCAGTCCTGGGGTGAGGACGAGCTCTGGCATGGTGGAGCTGGAGGTGGTTGTGGAGAGGGAATTCTACTCACAGATCCTGGGAAGAAAAGTTTGTGGTTGCTTCCAGACCACAGCACAGGCCAGGAGAGGAGCTCTCCCTTGATTTTTGCCACTTTGGAGGAACTGAGAACTTACAGGTCCCTAGAGTATACCCTCCTCTTGACAAAGGACTCAAAAGTCAAGTAACTGGCTGGGAAAATGCCCAAAAAAGGGAAAAAAATAAGACTATAGATGGTTACTTTCTTGGTGAACAGGTATTTTCTTCTTTTTGGATGAGGAAGAACAAGGCATACCATCAGAGGAAGACATAAGGGTAAAGGCTTCTGCATCCAAAACTTCCAAAAAAATATGCAATGCTCTCAGGCCATGGAAGAGCTCAAAAAGGATTTTGAAAATCAAGTAAGAGAGGTGGAGGAAAAATTAGGAAGAGAAATGAGAGCAATGCAAGGAAATCATGAAAAGTGAGTTAACAGCTTGCCAAAGGAGATCCAAAAATATGCTGAAGAAAATATCACCTGTAAAAATAGACTAACCCAAATGGCAAAAGAGGTCCAAAAAGCCAATGAGAAGTAAAGCAGAATTAGCCAAATGGAAAAGCCAAAAGCTCACTGAATAAAATAGTTTCTTCAAAAATTAGAATGGAGTAGAAAGAGGTTAATGACTTTATAAGAAATCAAGAAATTAGAAAAAAACCAAAAGAATGAAGAAATCGAAGACAATGTGAAATATCTCATTGGAAAAACAACTGACCTGGAAAATAGATTCAAGAGAGACAACTTAAAAATTATGGGACTATGTGAAAGCCATGATCAAAAAAAGAGCCAAGACATCATCTTTCATGAAGTCATCAAGGAAAACTGCCTTAATATTCTAGAACCAGAGGTAAAATAAATACCGAAAGAATCCACCAATCACCTCCTGAAAGAGATCTGAAAAGAAAAACTCCTAGGAATATTGTAGCCAAATTCCAGAGTTCCCAGCTCAAGGGGAAAATATCGTAAGTAGCCAGAAAGAAACAATTCAAGTATTGTGGAAATACAATCAGGATAACACAAGATCTAGCAGCTTCTACATTAAGGGATTGAAGGGCTTGGAATATAATATTCCAGAAGTCAAAGGAACTAGGATTAAAACCAAGAATCACCTACTCAGAAAAACTGAGTATAATACTTCAGAGGAAAAAATTGTCATTCAATGAAATAGAGGACTTTCAAGCATTCTTGATGAAAAGACCAGAGCTGAATAGAAAAATTTGACTTTCAAACACAAGAATCAAGAGGAACAGGAAAACGTAAACAGGAAAGAGAAACCAAAAGGGAGTTACTAAAGTTGAGCTGCTTACATTCCTACATGGAAAGATAATATTTGTAACTCTTGAAATTTTTCTCAGTATTTGGGGAGTTGGAAGGATTATACACACACACACACACACACACACACACACATGCATATATATATGTATAGGTATATGTATATATATACATATGCATAGATATATGTATACATATATCTATACATATGTATATATATGGACAGAGGGCACAAGATGAGTTGAATAGAAAGGGATGATATCTAAAAAAATAAAATTAAGTGGTGAGAGAGGAATATATTGGGAGAAGAAAGGGAAAAATGGAATGGAACAAATTATCTCTCATAAAAGAGTCAAGAAAAAGCTTTTTCAATGGAGGGGAAGAGGGAGGAGGTGAGAGAGGAGAAGTGAAGCTTACTCTCATCACATCTGGTTTAAAGAGGGAGTAACATGCACACTCAATTTGGTGTGAAAATGTATCTTACACTATAGGAAAGTAGGGGAGAAGAGGATAAGTGGGGTAGGGGAGGATGACAGAAGGGAGAGCAAATGGGAGGAGGGAACAATTAGAAGTAAATGCTCTTGGGGAGGGACAAGGTCAAAAGAGAGAATAGAAAAAGTGGGGGGCAGGACAGGATGGAGGGAAATATAGTAAGTCTTTCACAACATGACTATTATGGAAGTTTTTTGCATAACTACACATGTATAGCCTATATTGAATTGCTTGCCTTCTCAGTGGGGATAGATGGGGAGGAAGGAAGGGAGAGAAGTTAGAACTCAAAATTTTAGGAATGAATGTTGAGAATTGTTTTTGCATACACCTGGGAAATAAGAAATACAGGTAATTGGGTATAGAAATCTATCTTGCCCTATAAGAAAATAGAGGAGATGGGGATAAGAGAAGGGAGGGGTATGATAGAAGGGTGGGCAGATTGAGGGAAGGGGTAATCAGAATGCAAGGTGTCTTGGGATGGGGGGAGGGGAGAGATGGAGAGAAAATTTGAAACTCAAAATCTTGTGAAAATGAATGTTGAAAACTAAAAATAAATTAAAAAAAATAAAGAAAACTGAAAAAAAAAAGACTTGAAGAGATCCCAGATCTCTAGGCCTCTAGACCAGCAATCAATAAACATTGATTGAGCCCCTACTATGTGCTAGGCACTGGGCTAAGTGATAGGGATTTGAAAGGAGGCAAAAGTCAGTCCCTGACCTGGAGTTTACAGTCTAAAGGAGGACACAGCACATAAACAAATATGTACGAAGCAAACTATAGAGAGGACAAATAAGAAATAATTAAGAGAAGAAAGGCACTGCAAGTCAGAGGAATGTGGGAAGGCTTTCTGTAGGAGGTGGGATTTTAGTTGGGACTCAAAGGAAGCTGAGGTGGGGGGAAGCGTCAGTAGTCAAAATGAAGAAGGGAAAGTGTTGTAGGTATGGAGGACACCCAGGGAAAGTGCCCAGAGTTGAGAGATCGGAATGTCTTGTTGGTAGAACAGGCAGGAGGCCAGTGTCACTGGATGGAATAATATGTGTTGAGAGGTGGCGGGGGGTGGAGGGGGGGTGGAATAAGGTGCGAGAAGACTGGGAAGGTAGGAGGTGGCTACGTGATGAAAGGCTTTGAATGCCAAGTGGAGAATTTTGTATTTGCTCCTGAAGGTAAGAGAGAGCTAATGGAGTTTATTGAGTATGGGGGTGACATGATCAGATGTGCATTTCAAGAAAGTAACTTTGGTGGCTGAAGGAAGGATGGATTGCAGTGGGGAGAGACTTGAGGATGCAGATCCCCTTCCTCCCTCCCCCCACCCCGGCTATTCAAATAGTCCAGGTGTGAGGCCTCTATTTTCTCTTCTGCCAAATGATGGGGCTGAACTAGAAGGTTCTTTCCCTGGTTTTATGATTCTGTGACTGACTAGTAGTAAAATCCAAAATTCCTCAACAACCTACTTTGACTAATGAAAGTCTAACCCTGAGCACAGAACAAACTCGTTATTGCACAAGAAAATCGCTGGTCTTACCGTGAACCGGTTGACAGTCCACTACATTGATCTGAAACTCGCTGGCAGGCAAAGCGTCAAAAAATTTGATCAAGTTTTCTTGTCCATTCACCACATTTCCATTCCAAAGCAAAGTAGCTGTATCAAGGTACAACCTAGGCATCATCTAAGGAAAAGTAAAGACAGAGATTTCTGTTCTATGCCATTTTTTTCTGAGACCCTCTCCACTTGTCTTGTACCACTAGTTAATATTCACTTGCCAAACCCCATGTCATCAATTCTACTGGAATATATACTCTGTTCTCCCTTCAGAGAAAGTGACTAATGAAGAAATGTCACAGATTCTTAATGAAAATATTCTAAATTTAATTTGATTTTTTAAAATTTGAATAGAAAAAACCTGGTATGGGAAAGGTTAGGGATTTCAACTGTATAGTGTCAAACCAACTGGGCTGTGAATCAAATACCTTTCTAATGTAACCAGAAATGGTCTGTAATATGGGAGGGGGGTGAATAATAGACATTTACATAGACTTCAAGGCCTGCGAAGTGCTTTATGGCAGAAGTGCCAGACTCAAATAGAAATGGATCCCTGCAGCTGTATATTAACTTAGAAAACCATAAATTAACATCATCTGTTTTTATTTCTTGTGTTCAACATTCCCCAATTACATTTGAATCTGGCTCAGATCACATTTGGGAATGTTGTGGCTGCTTGAGAGTTTGATACCTCTCTTTTACAGGTTTTTCCATTTTATCCTCCCAATCACCCTGGGATAGAGATGCTGTTATGATGCCCATTTTACAGATGAGGAAACTGATGGAAGAAGAACTTAAGTGACTTGTCCAGAGTCACACAACTAGTAAGTATGTTATGCTGAATTTGAACTTGGATATTCCTGACTCCAAGTCCAGGGCTTCATCTAATATACCACCTGCAGTAGTTACTTAAAAACAAAGGTTCAAATTAGGTAGCATTAAATTAAATGTCACATCTATTACCTGGTGGGCTCTCACTAGCATTGTCCTATTTTGGTACTCTGGAGTCACAAGCCCTGGGTTTAAATCCTGCCTATTATTTTTTACTCCTTGTGACACTAAGTAAGACTTGACTTTTCAGAGCCTCAGTTTACTTAATTGTAAAATGAGGGGATTGGACTAAATGACTTCAAAGGTTCATTCCAGCTCTAACTCCATGGCTAAGAAATATAAAACAGCTGGTAGTAAAAGTGGACAGAAATATCCAGTCACTTATGCAAAGCAGCCGAGGAGGCTGTAAGTAAAGCCAAACGGGTCTCAGTTTTTTTTTTAAGTGCCTATAATACTCACCCTTCTTCTTTTATCAAGAGTATCATAATAAACATTCACAAACTCTTCAGCAGCTCTGCATGCCTGATCTGCACTGGTTTTAAAATCCTAAAAGAAAAAAATCAGCATATACACTTATCAAAGCTGTGCCAAGTTCATCTCACTTCCACAAAGGCAAGGGAATAAGCATTCCCTTAATATCTCATTTGATCCCCACAACCCTGGAAGGTAGTTGCTATTATTACCCCCAGTTTACAGTAGAGGAAACTGAGGCAGACAGAAGTTTAATGATTTGCCCAGGGTTACAGGACTATTAAGTCTATGCCCCTCCCCGCCAGCTCCATTTGAACTCGTGTTCCTGATTCTAGGTCTAGAGCTCTATGTACAGCTCGGTGTACTTCTGGCCACCTAGCTGTCTGGATAACTTGAATGTACATTACTTAGGTGGCCTCTGAGGCCTCTCCCATCTCTAGGTCCAGGATTTTCTGTTACCTTAAACAAATCACTTAGTGGGCCTCTTGTTCTTTCTCTGTAAAATGAAAAATGAGGGGGTGGGGAGTGGGTGGCCTGGGGGGGGGGGGGGGGCCGGTCCAGCTCCAAGGCTATGATATGGTGTTCGACCTTGGACAAATTCCTTCCCATTTCCGGGCCTCTTGTTCCTCCTCCCTGTATGACCTTGAACAAAGAATTTCCTGGGCCTCACATTCCTTTTGTGGAAAATGAAAAAAAAATCGGGAGGGGGGGGCTTGATGGCCTCGGAGGGCCTGTCCAATCCTAGGAGTACGATGCATGCGATGTGTGACCTTGGGCAAATCCTTTCCCTTCCCCCGGCCTCAGTTTCTCCTTCTGTAAAATGAATGGGTTGAACCCGACGGCCTTTGAGGCCCCTCCCAGATCTAGCCTACCATACTACGTACATACGTACCATTTCACCCTAACCACTTTTATTTCTCTGGACTTTTCTCCGTAAAAGGGGCGGTCAGGGGCTGAGGACTCTCATCTCTAGGTCTAGTATGCCGTTGGGTCTGTTCGTCCCCCGCCCTGCGCCTCGGTTTCCCCAACCCGAATAACCTCGGAAGCTCTCGGGAGTCCCGGTTACGTTATTTGGCGATCCGAGCCACATGGGCACTTGTCTCGCTCACCCTGGGTGGTTTTCCGCGCAAAGTTCAAGGGCCCTAGGCGGTTGCCCCCTCTGGAATCAAGACATCGCCTCCCACCCCTGCCCACGCAAGGATCCCGGACAGGTATCCACCCCTGCCCACCCATCCGCCGGGGCTCTTCCCTCCCTTTCTCGATGTCTCGAGTTCTCTCTGTCTCTGGCTACCCTGGCTGTCTCCCGGATGCGCGGACCAAAGCTCGGCCTGCCCGGCTTCTTGAGGCCGAGAAGCGGCGACATCTAAGGGCCGACAGGTGTAGCCCCACCAGCCCCCCACCCCCATCCTCTTTCCGATCACGTCCCCTCCCCATCACCCTAATTCCGCCCAGACAAACTGCGCTAGGGACTAACCGCTGCTGTCGCCATCTCTGCTACCAAGCGAGAATGGAGAGCTTTTGCTGATCGGCCCCGGGGACGAGGTCCACAGGCGGCTTGGGGGCTGCTCCACTCTAGAGAGAATGGAGAGCTCAAGTTTTCAGGTACCTCCGCAGTACTGAAAACCACTAGGAGCTCTCCGACTTTCTCCACCCGCCTCTCTGGCCTTTTATAAAGGGATCATGTGACGTAACAATATCTGCCAATGCTGATTGGATGGCTGAGCCGCCAGAAAGTGTTCCTTGAAACCGACGTCCAATGAAAATCCAGGAATACGGCTCCTGGGCGGTGCAAATATGAGGAGGTGTAGCAGGACGGAAAAGTCAAACAAAAGGGGCGGAACCGTATCCTGGCGACGGCGTGGTGGGCGGACTGAGGGTATCTATTTCCAGGGGGCGTTGGGGGGGGGGGAGGGGCGGTGGGCCTTTTATATTAAATTAAGAATATTGCTCAAATGAATGGATTCCCGGTTTTCCGAGAACCAGAAGAGGGTGAGTCCTAACCTGAGACTCTGGAATCCCTATTTTACTGGAAAAAAAAGTGATGCGATTTGCCGCGAGCTTCCGTTTTTTCTCCTCCCCTCCCTTCCCCTCCCCCATCCCACGTCACCCTCACGCCCTCCCTCACGGTCTCCTTCAACCCAAGGAGTGATCAGTATCCTTGCCAAAGCCAGCTAGTCTATTAGTGACCCCCATGTCATCCCTTCATTTCCAGCAGATTGATTCCCACAGATCTTCAATCCCTCTCTGTCTATTGACTGCTTCCCCACTGACTCCAAACACTCAGCCTCAAAAAAACAAAACCAAAAATCCACCCGTCCCCCAGCTATCATCCCATAAATTTCCCACTTATCTTCTCCCTTTGGTGGCTCCACTGATCATCCACCACTGATGCCTCCACCTCCTTTCCTCTCACTCTTAATTCTATAATCTGGCTTCATTATTAAACTTGAAACTGCTCTCTCCAAAGTCACCAATGATCTCTTAGTTCATTTGAACTCAGGTCTTCCTGACTCCAGACCCAGCATTCTCTACCCACTGTATCAACAGCTGCTTGCATAATAGATGGGTAATAGAGAAGCAATAGCCTCACTTTTTCCCAATAAAACAAAGCCAGAAACTCAGGCTGGGACCCTCCCTGGGATATGGCTGGTATAAATCCAATGGCCTTTTCTTCAGTCCTCATTTTCCTTGATTTCTCTGCAACCTTAGACCCTTAATCACCTCTTTCTCCTTGGTGGTCTCTTCTCTCTGGGTTTTAGGGATACAGTTCTCTATTGCTTCCCCCCTACCACTAACCATCCATTATGGAGGCAGCTGGTGATATGGTAGGTAGAGTTGTGGGCCTGGAGTCAAGAAGACCAGAGGCGAAATTTGGCTTCAGATACTTCTTAGCTATATGACTTTGTACAAGTCTCTTAGCTTCTGTTTGCCTCAGTTTCCTCAAGTATAAAATAGGGATAATAAAAACATCTATGTCTCAAGGTTGTAGTGAGGATTAAATGAGATCATATTTGTGAAAAGCACTCAGCACAGTACCTGGCATAGAGTAAACACTATACCAGTGTGTATTCTTGTCCACCTTTCTGGTCTCTCAAACGCATTTACTGAATTTTTCAGTCAGGTTACTCCTGCTAATAGTAGGTGTTCCCCAAGTCTCTCTCCTGTATTTTCTTCTCTTCGCCCTCCATACTCTTTCACTGGATGATCTCATCAGCTCCTATGGTTTCAGTTCTCAACTCTATTTAGCTAACTCTCAGATCCACTCATCCAGCCTCTCTTATCCAGACCTCCAGGGTCTAATCTCCAACTGCCTATCAGACATGTCCTGTAGACATCTTAAACCTAACATGTCCAAAACTGCACTCATCTTTCCCCCCAAAAGCTCCCCCTTTCCCCTGACTTCCAGATTCTATTAAGGGCATCACCATCTTCCCAATCACCCAGGATCACAAGTGGCATCCTCAACTCCCACTCTCTCTCATCCCTATATCCAATCAAGTGGTATTGGTTCTAACTTCATAACATCCCTTGTATATATTCCCTTCTCTGAATAGATACAAGTATTTTGTATGTTTTGGCAGATTGATCCCCATCTATTTTCTTCGTTTTATAGTTACTTGGAACAAGATTTTCTTATATACTATTGCCTCTTGTATTTTGTTATTATTACATGGAAATGTATTGATGTTTGAGGGTTGATTTTGTAGCCTGAAACTTTACCGAAACTATTTATTAGTATCTTTGCTGATGCCCTAAGATTTTCTGACTAAAACATTTTATCATCAGTGAAGAGGTATAGTTTTATCTCCCTTTTACCTATCTTTAATGTCTATCTTCTTTTCTTGCAATTGCTAGCATTTCGAGGAGAATATCAAATAATAGAGGTAAGAGTGTCGGGGATACGGAATTTGTGGCCTAGGGACTACACATGGCCCTCTAGGTCCTCAAGTGTGACTCTTTGACTGAGTCCAAACTTCACAGGACAAATCCTCTCAATAAAAGGATTTTTTTCTATAAAACTTGGACTCGACTGAAAGTCTGCACTTGAGGATCTAGAAGGCCACATGTGACCTGGAGGCTGCAGGTTCCCCAGCCCTGGATACATTTGCTTAACTCCTGTATTTATTGGGAAAGGTTCTAGTGTACCTCCATTGCGTATGGTGCTTGCTTTTCCGTTCAGATATAAACTTTTGATGACATTTTTAAAAGTCCCTTTATGTCTCCTCCTCCTCCTCCTTTCTTCTTCTTCATGTGACTGTTGTACTTTGTCAAAGACTTTTTTTCACATCTTTTGAGATAATTTTGTGATCTTGGATATTTTAGTTTTTAATATAATCATTTATTCTTTTGTGTCCCTGGAATGAATCCCACTTGGTCATAATGAATGATTTTTTTTGAGGAATTACTGTAATCTATTTGATAAGACTTTAAAAATTTTAGTCACTGTTCATCAATGATATTGGTCTCTAGTTCTATGCTTTAGCCTTTCCTGGTTTAAGTGTAAGGACTATATTGGTCTCATAAACAGAATCCAATTGGATTCTTTCACTTTTTGAGAATAATTTGTATAGTATTAGTACTGATTATTCTTTAAAGTCTGATAGAAGCCATTTGTGAATCCACCAGGACAGACTTTTTTTTCCCTTTGGTAATTTCTTAATAATCATTTCTCATTCCTTTTCTGACGTTGGATCAGTTAAGATCCCTGTATGATCTTCTGTTGCATAAAGTATTTTATATTTTTGAAGGTATTTTTCTATTTGTTTTGTGTCCTCAGTTTTGCTAACATGTAACTGTACATAACATACTCTATTGTTTTTGTTTCTTCTGGTTTTTCTGTGATTTCACATCTGTTCCCTTGCTATTTTGTTCATTTTTTGTCTTCTTCTTTGTAATCAAATTGGTCAAAGGTTTATCAACTGTTAGTCTTTGCAAAGAACCAGCTTTTAGCTTTATTTAGCATTTTAATATATTTTTTTTAAGATTTTGGTTAATCTATTTCTCCTCTAATTTTAAAAATCTCTTTTGTGTTTACTTCAGGTTTATTTGTTTGTTGGCTTTCTAATTTTTAAATACATATTCATCTTCTCTTTTTGTCTTTTGTTAATGTATGTTTATAGGGATGTGATTTTTTTCCTCTGAGGAGTGTTTCAGCTGCATCCTAGAAATTTTATTATGTGATAGAGTCTGAATACAGGTCAAAGAATACTTTTTAAAAACTTTATTTTTCCTGGGATTTTTTTGTCTGTGTTTTTTTTGCACCATGACTAATAGGGAAAATGTTTTGCATGACTGCACGTGTAACCTCTATCAAATTGCTTGGTTTCTCAGTGAGGTGGGAGGAGAAGGAGAGGGAGAGAGAGACAGACAGAGAGAGAGAGAAAGAGAGAGAGAGAGAGAGACAGACAGACAGACAGACAGACAGACACAGAGACAGACACAGAGACAGACACAGAGACACAGAGACAGAGACAGAGACAGAGAGACAGAGAGAGAGACAGAGAGAGACAGAGAGAGAGAATTTGGAACTCAAAATTTTTTAAAATGAATGTTAAAAATTTTTACCTGTAATTGGAAAAGAATTAAGCATTTGAAAAATTAAAAAAATTAATTTGTTATGTAAGCATTAGAAAACACTATCATTTTCTTTTACATAATTATTCATCAATTTCATGATTTCTTCTTTGATTCATTCATTAGGATTTCATTTTTAAGTCTCCATTTGAGTCTGCATTTTAAATTTTTCCAAAATTATGAATTTTTCCCATATATACATGTACATGTACACATATGTATGTATATATGTGTGTATATATGTATATATGCATGTGCATATGTGTATATATGTGTGTATGTGCGTATGTGTATATTTGTATATGTGTATATATATACATATACATACATATGTATGTATGTATTGCAAGCATAGTATTTGATCTCTTCAAGTTATTTTAGTTTAATCTACTAGAAGACAACCCCATTCTCACTGTCTCTCTTTCTCCCTCAGGCCTCCTCCCTTTCTATTTGCTGTCCCTACCTAGTTTTGGTGTCTTATTAGTTGCTTTTACTTTCTTCCTTTTATCTGAATGTTTAATTCTTCCCCTCTTTTTCTCTCAGTTAAGTAGTCAAGTAATATCCTTCTCTCTCTGATTTCTTTCAACTTGTTTTTAGTTTTTATTTCATTTTTGATGCCTTTTTCTAAAAAGGATTTCTTTTTCTTTTTCTCTTAGTTACTTATCTTCCTTTTCTTTCTATTCTAGATGTTTATTCTTTGATACATTGTCCTTATACTTATTTAGTTCTTCTCTGTATTCCTCATGAATGAATGCTTCTAAAGTCTTTATTTTGGGTTCTCTCTTGTAAACAATTTCACTGCTACTGCCTTGTAGATCTTGTCCTTGATCCATTATTTTGTTGTTCCTTACTCTTAGAAATACTGATTCTAGCAAGCGATAAAGAAGATATTGGAAAGAATATGGTTAGGCCCCCTCACTGTGAAGTTTATTATTATTCTTAGCCTCCTCATGGTCACTTCCTCTGAAATTTACCATGAAATCTCTTTGAGTTCATGTCAGTTGCCCTCAGAAACTCTCATTCCTCTTTTCCTGAGGCAGGATGACTGGGATCTCTAAGCACCAAATTGCTTACTCATTGTACGATCCTCATTACCCTTTATATTATATCTCTCTTCCCCTAAAGGAGTCTCCATCAATGGTCCCCCCTCTCACCACTGAAACAAGATTTACTAGTTTCTTTTTTTTTAATATTTATTTCTTTTAGTTTTCCACAAGATTTTGAGTTGCAAATTTTCTCCCCATCTCTCCCCTCCCTCCACCCCAAAACACAGCGCATTCTGACTACCCCTTCCCCCAATCTGCCCTCCCTTCTATCACACCTCTCCCTTCCCTTATCTGTATCTTGTCTCTTTTCTTGTAGGGAAAGACAGATTTCTATACCCCATTGCCTGTATTTCTTATTTCCTAGTTGCATGTAAAAACAATTCTCAACATTCATTCCTAAAACCTTGAGTTCCAACTTCTCTCCCTTCCTCCCTTCCCACCTCCCCCGCACTGAGAAGCAATTCAACATAGGCTATATATGTGTAGTTTTGCAAAAGACTTCCATAATAGTCATGTTGTGTAAGACTATATTTCCCTTCCTCCTATCCTGCCCCCCCATTTATTCTATTCTCTCTTCTCACCTTGTCCCTCCCCTAAAGTGTTTATTTCTAATTACTCCCTCCTCCCATTTGCTCTCCCTTCTGTCATCCCTCTCACCCCACTTATTCCCTTCTCCCCTACTTTCCTGTAGTGTAAGGTAGATTTTCATACGAAAATGAGTGTGCATGTTATTCCCTCTTTAAGCCAAACGTGATGAGAGTAAGCTTCACTTCTTCCCTCTCACCTCCCTTCTTTCCCCCTCCATTGAAAAAGCTTTTTCTTGCCTCTTTTATGAGAGATAATTTGCTCCATTCCATTTCTCCCTTTCTCCTCCCAATATATTTCTCTCTCACTGCTTGATTTCATTTTTTTTAAGATATGATCCCATCCTCTTCAATTCACTCTGTGCCCTCTGTCTCTATGTATGTGTGCGTGTGCGTGTGCATGTGTGTGTGTGTAATCCCACCCAGTACCAAGATACTGAATAGTTTCAAGAGTTACAAATATTGTCTTTCCATGTAGGAATGTAAACAGTTCAACTTTAGTAAGTCCCTTATGACTTCTCTTTCTTGTTTACCTTTTCATGCTTCTCTTGATTCTTGTGTTTGAAAGTCAAATTTCCTATCATCAAGAATACTTGAAACTCCTCTATTTCATTGAACGATCATTTTTTCCCCTGAATTATTATACTCAGTTTTGCTGGGTAGGTGATTCTTGGTTTTAATCCTAGTTCCTTTGACTTCTGGAATATCATATTCCAAGCCCTTCAATCCCTTAATGTAGAAGCTGCTAGATCCTGTGTTATCCTGATTGTATTTCCACAGTACTCAAATTGTTTCTTTCTGGCTGCTTGCAATATTTTCTCCTTGACCTGGGAACTCTGGAATTTGGCTTCAATATTCTTAGCAGTTTTTCTTTTTGGATCTCTTTCAGGAGGTGATTGGTGGATTCTTTCAATATTTATTTTACCCTCTTGTTCTAGAATATCAGGGCAGTTTTCCTTGATAATTTCATGAAAAATAATGTCTAGGCTCTTTTTCTGATCATGACTTTCAGGTAGTCCCATAATTTTAAAATTGTCTCTCCTAGATCTATTTTTCATGTCAGTTGTTTTTCCAATGAGATATTTCACATTGTCTTGTATTTTTTCATTCTTTTGGTTTTGTTTTCTAATTTTTTGGTTTCTCCTAAAGTTAGCTTCCATCTGTTCCATTCTAAGTTTTAAAGAACCGTTTTCTTCAGTGAGCTTTTGAACCTCATTTTCCATTTGGTAAATTTTGCTTTTTAAAGCATTCTTCTCCTCATTGGCTTTTTGGACCTCTTTTGCCATTTGAGTTAGTCTATTTTTACAGGTGATATTTTCTTCAGCATATTTTTGGATCTCCTTTGGCAAGCTGTTAACTCACTTTTCATGATTTCCTTGCATTGCTCTCATTTCTCTTCCTAATTTTTCCTCCACCTCTCTTACTTGATTTTCAAAATCCTTTTTGAGCTCTTCCATGGCCTGAGAGCATTGCATATTTTTTTGGAAGTTTTGGATGCAGAAGCCTTTACTCTTATGTCTTCCTCTGATGGTATGCCTTGTTCTTCCTCATCCAAAAGGATGGAAGAAAATACCTGTTCACTGAGGAAGTAACCTTCTATAGTCTTATTTTTCCCCTTTTTTGGACATTTTCCCAGCCAGTTACTTGATTTTAGAACCCTTTGTCAAGAGGAGGATATACTCTAGGGACCTATAATTTCTCGGTTCCTCCAAGGTGCCACAATCAAGGGAGAGGAGTCTACTCCTCTCCTGGCCTGTGCTGTGGTCTGGGAGCAAACACAACTTTTCTCCCCAGGATCTGTGAGTAAAATTCCTTCTCCTGAGCTTCCACCAGCTCCACCAGCCAGAGCTCCTCCTCACCGCAGGGGGCCACTCAGGGCTGAGATCTAGATCAATTCCCCCAGGATTGTTAGGCCGAGGGCTCAAAAAATGGATGTTGTGCAGTCTGAGGCCAGGGCTATCGTGGGACCCTGCTCCCTTCTCACCCAGGTGAAAGAGCTTTCTCACTGACCTTTGAAGGTGTCTTTGGCATTTGTGGGGATCTGGGAATTGCAGCTGCTACCTGTGACTTCACACCCTGAAGCCTGCTCTAGTCCTGTCCCTGCCACATGGTGCCAAGGCTGCACTGTGCTCCACTCTGAGCTCAGTGTGATAGACCTTTCCTATAGGCCTTCCAAGCTGTCTTGGGTTGGAAATCTCTTTCACTCTGTCTTTTTGTGGCATTTGCTGCTCTAGAATTTGTTTCAAGTCATTTTTTACAGGTATTTTATGGGTTGTGGGGGGAGAGCTTCTACAGGTCCCTCCTTCTACTCCTCCATCTTGACTCTGCCCCTCTACTCTTTTCTTTTAATATTTCAATATCTCCCCTTTTCTTCTCACCCATTCTCCTGTTAGTCCTCTTCTTCCTGAAAGACAATAAAAGTTATTTTTCCTTCCTTGTTAACATTTGATTTGATGAGAGTACATTGCATATTTTTCTTTGTCTTCTTCTTCCCCTCCCCATGTCCTGTGCTTTTTCACTCTTTACTTTAGTCCCACAAAAACATTGATTTTACCTGTAGGCTTGGTGTTGTAGGGTTTAGTCCATAATATTTCAGACCTCTCCATCATTATTTCTGTATGACTTCTGAATTCACCCTTATCTTCTTGTGTACTTTTAGGAACCTATCTCATAATGGATTCTCTGTTGCTATGGTTCATGTTTGCTGTATTTATTTATTCTTCTTATATTTCTATTGTCTGTGGTGCTTTAAAAGCAAATAATTTGTTCAGGTGTGATTTTCTTTCTAGTAATGTTTTGAATACTTTTTTTTTTTTATTGAAGGTCCTTCTTTTGTCATTGATTGCCAGTTTTAAGATTTGCAAAGTATGCCACCTTGTTTTGCACCTTGAGCTCCTTTGCTCTCCAGACACATTATTACATTCCCTCCTGTTGTTTCTAATGGATGCAGAATAGTCTTGTGTTGCCCAAGTATCCCTTCCCTTTATATTTGAAAGTCTTTCTCATGGTCAGTTGGAGAATTTGTTGTTTGTCATTGGAATTGTTAGATTTAAGCACTATATATGTCTTGAAGTTTGCAGCATAGGGTTTTGTTTGTTTTTGAGGCAATCTGTGAATTTTTTTGATTGTCACTTTGCTATTTTCAGAAGTTCTGAGAGCTGAGAAACAGGGAATGATGGCAGGACATTTTGAATTATTGAACAGTTTTCTTGTATTACTTCTTGCATTGTGGTGTTCCAGTTTTTCTTTTTCTTTTTCTTTTTTAACTTGTCTGGAACACTAAGTGTTCTGAAAGACCTAATCTTTAAGGTCTCTCTACTCATCCTACTTTTGAGATCAATATATTTTGCCTATATGGAAATCATACTTTCTTTGAACATTATTGATTTTTGTTTCTCTCCTTCCTGATTGTCCTTTACTTCCTTGTATTTGTATTTTTAATTGGTTATTTTTTCTTTTGTTTCTTTAGTGTGATGGCACCATGGACCAAATTTTTCAATTCTGCCAATTATTTCTACTGTGCAGACCACAAATTGTGCTTTCAAAATTCTTATTTTTCTTGTTGATCTGAAAGTTTGGTTAAAGAAAGTAAACAGGCCAGATGATATGTAAATTCATATTGTTTATTTCCTTAAAACTAGCTAATAAATGATCATGGAGCCAGTAGGAAACTTCTGACTGCCAGACAAAAGGAATGAGAAGGCTTAAATCCATTTTAGAACAATCCCAACTCAGGGCCTCTAAGTCACTCAGTTAATGACCTCCATACATGTTTAACCATATTCTGAGAAAGGAATTTTCTTTTCTTTTTAAAAATTTTTAGAAAATTTATTTATTTTCAGTTCTTAACATCCACTTCCCAAGAATATGAATTCAAAATTTTCTCTTCTTCTCTCCCCACCCCACATCCCAAGACGGCATGCACTCCATCCACCCCTTCCTCCAGTCTGTCCTCTGTTCTATTATCCTTCTTCCATCCCCCTTCCCTTCTATTTTCCCATAGGGCATAATGTATTTCTATATCCATTGCCTGTATAGCTTAATTTCCAGTTGCATGCTAAACCAATTTTTAACATTCATTCTTAAAGCTTTAAGTTACATGTTCTCTCCCTCCCTCCCCAGCCACCCTCATTGAGAAAACAAGCAATTCAATATAGGTCATACATGTGTAACAGTGCAAAGCACTTCCATAATAGCTGTGTTGTGAAAGACTAATCACATTTCCCTCTATCCTATACTGCCCTCCATTTATTCCATTCTCTCCCTTCACCTGTCTTCTCACAATAGTGTTTGCTTCTGATTATCCCTTTCCCCAATTTTCTGCCCCTTTTATTACCTTCCCTCTTCTATCCCCTTCCCCTTTGCCTTCCTACAGGGTAGATTTCCATAACCAATTGAGTATGTGTTATTCCTTCCTTAAACCAAATCTTATGAGAGAAAGGCTCCCTTATTTCCTTTCATCTCCCCCCCTTCCCCTCCATTATAAAAGCTCTTTCTTCCCTCTTTTATGTGAGATGATTTGCTACGTTCTGCCTCTCCCTTTCTCTTATTCCTAGTACATTCCACTCAAGAGTAAATTTTAGTTTTTTTACATATTCTCCGTTTATATTCAGGTCAACCTATGCCCTTTGTCTATGTGTATACACACACACATATACACATACGCACATACACACATGTATATATACATACCTACACATAAATAATGTACACATACATACATACCCATTTACACAACTATATATGTATGTATGTATGTAATCCCTCTAATGACTGTAAAACTGAAAAAGATCTCATGAGTTACAAGTAACATCTTTCCACATAGGAGTGTAAACAGTTCAACTTTAATGAGTTTAAAGCTTCTCTTTTCTGTTTATCTTTTCATGTTTCTCTTGATTCTTGTTTTCAAAAGTCAAATTTTCTATTCAGCTCTGGTCTTTTTAACAAGAATGCTTGGAAGTCCTCTATTTCATTGAAATTCCATTTTTTCTCCTGAAGTATTATACTTGATTTTGCTGGGTAGGTTCTAATTCTATCTCCTTCAATCTATGGAATGTGATATTCCAAGCCCTTTGATCTCTTAGTGTAGAAGCTGCTAAATCCTATGTTATCCTGATTGTATTTCTACAATACTTGATTCTTTCTGACTGCTTGTAATATTTTCTCTTTACCTGATTCATATTTTTCTTGGAGGTTTTGGATGGAGGACCTTTGATTTTTTTTTTCTTCTGTTTTCATGCTTTGTTCTTCCTTGTCACCAAAGTAAGATTCTATAATCTGATTCTTTTTCCAGTTTTTGCTCATTTCACCAGCCATTTACTTGACTTTTGAGCTCTTTGTCAAGGTAGCTCTCTGCTTTCAGTGGGGGTGGAGGATGTACTGTCAGCTGCTTGATTTCCCCACAATCTGTGGGCCTAGAGCTCCAGAAACAGTGGCTGCAGCTGCCCCTCCTGCTGCTGTGGGTTCCTCCTCCCCATTCTGCTGCCTTGGGACTGGGGCTGGACCACTCCACTCTCCTGCACTGGTCCCACAGATTTTTTCCACTGACCTTCCAATTTATCCTTAGCGTTTTGGGGTCCTGAAGTATGAAAACCACTACAGGTATGAGAGATTCAGTCTCCCCAAGGTCTGTGGCCCACACTGGACTGTGCTCTGCTCCCAGCATGAAGTGATAAACACTTCCTGGTGACCTTCCAGGCTGTCTTGGCCTGGGGATTTGCTCCACTCTGTCCTTTTGTGGGTTCTGCAGCTCCAGAATTAGTTTAGAGCCATTTTTTAACAGGTATTTGGCTGGGCTTGGTGGAAGTGCTCTAGAAAGTGCTTGCTATTACTCCATCATCTTGGCTCCACCAAAAGGAATTTTCTTAATTGAATAGGTGGTAAATAAAATAAGACAAGAGGGCTGACAATGTGTCAATTGAAATTACAACCCTGGATTTCTGTTTTCTTTACCACTAACATGCCATAACATAGTCTATGTCCATAAAATATTAAGATAAGAAAAAGTTCCAATATTCAAGATAGTGTCTCTGATTAAGGTTCTCATCCTTAGTGGTCATAAACAGAAAGAATGCTCTTAAGGCAGCCCCATCTGGCCTTGTTGACATAGGAAGAGGTATTCTCTGAATTTTACTTCAGAGAACAAAGAAGTTGCTAGGCCCAGGCACTTCTTCTGCTTGATTAGTTTAGGCTCTGGCTCTTATTAAAATCTGAAAAGGATATTAAATTCCTTTAGGACTTTAAAGAAGTCCTAAGGGATTCTTTAAAGACATTTAGGAACATCCTGTTGTGGTTTCATGATCTCTTGGGAATCCATAGGGTTCTTTCCCCCATCAGGTATTCATTCCTTTTCCTTTCTTATGGGTGCAGATTTTGTTTTGCATTATTTATCCATAGATGTCTAAATTCAGTTGATCTGGAGACCTCATTCTCTTTGTTATTAATATCTTCCCTTCTGGGTTATCTACTTATACTCAAGGTGTTTAACTGAGTTTCCTTCCTTCTGAGATCTTCAGTCTTTCCCCCTTTATTCTTCTCACTCTCTAGGTCCTTTCTTTTATGGCAGTTTCCCTGGGGGCTGAACCTCAAAGACATCTCAGTCTGCTCCCACATTGGACAATTTGCTTTTCACTGGTCTAAGTCTTGGTCCTAAATATCTTCTGAGGGGAATGAACTGATCCCAGTTAAATACTGGGTTCTTTGCTTTCAGCCAGCCTAGTGGTTCCATGAGCACTGATATCCTGACTCTGTTTCCTCTGCTCCTCAGTTCCCTAGTTGAGTATTATTGTTGCACAGAGAGCTGCCACACTTGTCCCAGCCTGAGCAAATTTCGGTTATTGGAGGCATTAGGAGGATGGGGTATGAGCTGAATTGAATTCTGTTGATAGTCCATGGGTCAGCTTGTGCTGCCAGAGTGTGGCAGGCAGTGGGGGAGGGAACACTGAGTATGTTAGGAGGTAGGGATGTAATGTTTTTATCTTCATGGGGCTCTTGGTGTCCTAAACCATGGAAACAACTGAAACTGTTTTATCTCTTTCATACAATTCCTATTTTGGAGAGGTTTGAGAGGT